>NW_026870461.1:300000-481139 GCF_963576545.1 Limanda limanda
GGAAGGGTTAGGGTTAGGGTTAGGGATGAAAGCACATAGGAGAAAGAGATATTCTTGAATAACTTTTTTTGTGAAGGTCGGAGAGACTTGCAAGTAGGCTCTACCCCCACTAAATGGGGTTGCGCGCATCGATCGGTACCATCCTTGAGCTTCTCCGACTTTCGGAAGGGTTAGGGTTAGGGATGAAAGCACATAGGAGAAAGAGATATTCTTGAATAACTTTTTTTGTGAAGGTCGGAGAGACTTGGAAAGTGGTTGCATCTGGACTAATTTGGGTCCTGCGGATCGATTGGTACCATCCCCGAGCTTGTACGACCTTCGGAAGAGGTCGACCGACGAAATTCCCCCAAATCTGAGGAGATATTCTTGAATAACTTTTTTTGTGAAGGTCGGAGAGACTTGCAAGTAGGCTCTACCCCCACTAAATGGGGTAGCGCGCATCGATCGGTACCATCCTTGAGCTTCTCCGACTTTTGGAAGGGTTAGGGTTAGGGTTAGGGATGAAAGCACATAGGAGAAAGAGATATTCTTGAATAACTTTTTTTGTGAAGGTCGGAGAGACTTGCAAGTAGGCTCTACCCCCACTAAATGGGGTTGCGCGCATCGATCGGTACCATCCTTGAGCTTCTCCGACTTTCGGAAGGGTTAGGGTTAGGGTTAGGGATGAAAGCACATAGGAGAAAGAGATATTCTTGAATAACTTTTTTTGTGAAGGTCGGAGAGACTTGGAAAGTGGTTGCATCTGGACTAATTTGGGTCCTGCGGATCGATTGGTACCATCCCCGAGCTTGTACGACCTTCGGAAGAGGTCGAACGACGAAATTCCCCCAAATCTGAGGAGATATTCTTGAATAACTTTTTTTGTGAAGGTCGGAGAGACTTGCAAGTAGGCTCTACCCCCACTAAATGGGGTAGCGCGCATCGATCGGTACCACCTTTGAGCTTCTCCGACTTTCGGAAGGGTTAGGGTTAGGGTTAGGGATGAAAGCACATAGGAGAAAGAGATATTCTTGAATAACTTTTTTTGTGAAGGTCGGAGAGACTTGCAAGTAGGCTCTACCCCCACTAAATTGGGTAGCGCGCATCGATCGGTACCATCCTTGAGCTTCTCAGACTTTCGGAAGGGTTAGGGTTAGGGTTAGGGATGAAAGCACATAGGAGAAAGAGATATTCTTGAATAACTTTTTTGTGAAGGTCGGAGAGACTTGGAAAGTGGTTGCATCTGGACTAATTTGGGTCCTGCGGATCGATTGGTACCATCCCCGAGCTTGTACGACCTTCGGAAGAGGTCGACCGACGAAATTCCCCCAAATCTGAGGAGATATTCTTGAATAACTTTTTTTGTGAAGGTCGGAGAGACTTGCAAGTAGGCTCTACCCCCACTAAATGGGGTAGCGCGCATCGATCGGTACCATCCTTGAGCTTCTCCGACTTTCGGAAGGGTTAGGGTTAGGGTTAGGGATGAAAGCACATAGGAGAAAGAGATATTCTTGAATAACTTTTTTTGTGAAGGTCGGAGAGACTTGGAAAGTGGTTGCATCTGGACTAATTTGGGTCCTGCGGATCGATTAATACCATCCCCGAGCTTGTACGACCTTCGGAAGAGGTCGACCGACGAAATTCCCCCAAATCTGAGGAGATATTCTTGAATAACTTTTTTTGTGAAGGTCGGAGAGACTTGCAAGTAGGCTCTACCCCCACTAAATGGGGTAGCGCGCATCGATCGGTACCATCCTTGAGCTTCTCCGACTTTCGGAAGGGTTAGGGTTAGGGTTAGGGATGAAAGCACATAGGAGAAAGAGATATTCTTGAATAACTTTTTTTGTGAAGGTCGGAGAGACTTGCAAATAGGCTCTACCCCCACTAAATGGGGTTGCGCGCATCGATCGGTACCATCCTTGAGCTTCTCCGACTTTCGGAAGGGTTAGGGTTAGGGTTAGGGATGAAAGCACATAGGAGAAAGAGATATTCTTGAATAACTTTTTTTGTAAAGGTCGGAGAGACTTGGAAAGTGGTTGCATCTGGACTAATTTGGGTCCTGCGGATCGATTGGTACCATCCCTGAGCTTGTACGACCTTCGGAAGAGGTCGACCGACGAAATTCCCCCAAATCTGAGGAGATATTCTTGAATAACTTTTTTTGTGAAGGTCGGAGAGACTTGCAAGTAGGCTCTACCCCCACTAAATGGGGTAGCGCGCATCGATCGGTACCATCCTTGAGCTTCTCCGACTTTCGGAAGGGTTAGGGTTAGGGTTAGGGATGAAAGCACATAGGAGAAAGAGATATTCTTGAATAACTTTTTTTGTGAAGGTCGGAGAGACTTGCAAGTAGGCTCTACCCCCACTAAATGGGGTAGCGCGCATCGATCGGTACCATCATTGAGCTTCTCCGACTTTCGGAAGGGTTAGGGTTAGGGTTAGGGATGAAAGCACATAGGAGAAAGAGATATTCTTGAATAACTTTTTTTGTGAAGGTCGGAGAGACTTGGAAAGTGGTTGCATCTGGACTAATTTGGGTCCTGCGGATCGATTGGTACCATCCCCGAGCTTGTACGACCTTCGGAAGAGGTCGACCGTCGAAATTCCCCCAAATCTGAGGGGATATTCTTGAATAACTTTTTTTGTGAAGGTCGGAGAGACTTGCAAGTAGGCTCTACCCCCACTAAATGGGGTAGCGCGCATCGATCGGTACCATCCTTGAGCTTCTCCGACTTTCGGAAGGGTTAGGGTTAGGGTTAGGGATGAAAGCACATAGGAGAAAGAGATATTCTTGAATAACTTTTTTTGTGAAGGTCGGAGAGACTTGCAAGTAGGCTCTACCCCCACTAAATGGGGTAGCGCGCATCGATCGGTACCATCCTTGAGCTTCTCCGACTTTCGGAAGGGTTAGGGTTAGGGTTAGGGATGAAAGCACATAGGAGAAAGAGATATTCTTGAATAACTTTTTTTGTGAAGGTCGGAGAGACTTGCAAGTAGGCTCTACCCCCACTAAATGGGGTAGCGCGCATCGATCGGTACTATCCTTGAGCTTCTCCGACTTTCGGAAGGGTTAGGGTTAGGGTTAGGGATGAAAGCACATAGGAGAAAGAGATATTCTTGAATAACTTTTTTTGTGAAGGTCGGAGAGACTTGGAAAGTGGTTGCATCTGGACTAATTTGGGTCCTGCGGATCGATTGGTACCATCCCCGAGCTTGTACGACCTTCGGAAGAGGTCGAACGACGAAATTCCCCCAAATCTGAGGAGATATTCTTGAATAACTTTTTTTGTGAAGGTCGGAGAGACTTGCAAGTAGGCTCTACCCCCACTAAATGGGGTAGCGCGCATCGATCGGTACCATCCTTGAGCTTCTCCGACTTTCGGAAGGGTTAGGGTTAGGGATGAAAGCACATAGGAGAAAGAGATATTCTTGAATAACTTTTTTTTTGAAGGTCGGAGAGACTTGCAAGTAGGCTCTACCCCCACTAAATGGGGTAGCGCGCATCGATCGGTACTATCCTTGAGCTTCTCCGACTTTCGGAAGGGTTAGGGTTAGGGATGAAAGCACATAGGAGAAAGAGATATTCTTGAATAACTTTTTTTGTGAAGGTCGGAGAGACTTGGAAAGTGGTTGCATCTGGACTAATTTGGGTCCTGCGGATCGATTGGTACCATCCCCGAGCTTGTACGACCTTCGGAAGAGGTCGACCGACGAAATTCCCCCAAATCTGAGGAGATATTCTTGAATAACTTTTTTTGTGAAGGTCGGAGAGACTTGCAAGTAGGCTCTACCCCCACTAAATGGGGTAGCGCGCATCGATCGGTACCATCCTTGAGCTTCTCCGACTTTCGGAAGGGTTAGGGTTAGGGTTAGGGATGAAAGCACATAGGAGAAAGAGATATTCTTGAATAACTTTTTTTGTGAAGGTCGGAGAGACTTGCAAGTAGGCTCTACCCCCACTAAATGGGGTTGCGCGCATCGATCGGTACCATCCTTGAGCTTCTCCGACTTTCGGAAGGGTTAGGGTTAGGGATGAAAGCACATAGGAGAAAGAGATATTCTTGAATAACTTTTTTTGTGAAGGTCGGAGAGACTTGGAAAGTGGTTGCATCTGGACTAATTTGGGTCCTGCGGATCGATTGGTACCATCCCCGAGCTTGTACGACCTTCGGAAGAGGTCGACCGACGAAATTCCCCCAAATCTGAGGAGATATTCTTGAATAACTTTTTTTGTGAAGGTCGGAGAGACTTGCAAGTAGGCTCTACCCCCACTAAATGGGGTAGCGCGCATCGATCGGTACCATCCTTGAGCTTCTCCGACTTTTGGAAGGGTTAGGGTTAGGGTTAGGGATGAAAGCACATAGGAGAAAGAGATATTCTTGAATAACTTTTTTTGTGAAGGTCGGAGAGACTTGCAAGTAGGCTCTACCCCCACTAAATGGGGTTGCGCGCATCGATCGGTACCATCCTTGAGCTTCTCCGACTTTCGGAAGGGTTAGGGTTAGGGTTAGGGATGAAAGCACATAGGAGAAAGAGATATTCTTGAATAACTTTTTTTGTGAAGGTCGGAGAGACTTGGAAAGTGGTTGCATCTGGACTAATTTGGGTCCTGCGGATCGATTGGTACCATCCCCGAGCTTGTACGACCTTCGGAAGAGGTCGAACGACGAAATTCCCCCAAATCTGAGGAGATATTCTTGAATAACTTTTTTTGTGAAGGTCGGAGAGACTTGCAAGTAGGCTCTACCCCCACTAAATGGGGTAGCGCGCATCGATCGGTACCACCTTTGAGCTTCTCCGACTTTCGGAAGGGTTAGGGTTAGGGTTAGGGATGAAAGCACATAGGAGAAAGAGATATTCTTGAATAACTTTTTTTTTGAAGGTCGGAGAGACTTGCAAGTAGGCTCTACCCCCACTAAATGGGGTAGCGCGCATCGATCGGTACTATCCTTGAGCTTCTCCGACTTTCGGAAGGGTTAGGGTTAGGGATGAAAGCACATAGGAGAAAGAGATATTCTTGAATAACTTTTTTTGTGAAGGTCGGAGAGACTTGGAAAGTGGTTGCATCTGGACTAATTTGGGTCCTGCGGATCGATTGGTACCATCCCCGAGCTTGTACGACCTTCGGAAGAGGTCGACCGACGAAATTCCCCCAAATCTGAGGAGATATTCTTGAATAACTTTTTTTGTGAAGGTCGGAGAGACTTGCAAGTAGGCTCTACCCCCACTAAATGGGGTAGCGCGCATCGATCGGTACCATCCTTGAGCTTCTCCGACTTTCGGAAGGGTTAGGGTTAGGGTTAGGGATGAAAGCACATAGGAGAAAGAGATATTCTTGAATAACTTTTTTTGTGAAGGTCGGAGAGACTTGCAAGTAGGCTCTACCCCCACTAAATGGGGTTGCGCGCATCGATCGGTACCATCCTTGAGCTTCTCCGACTTTCGGAAGGGTTAGGGTTAGGGATGAAAGCACATAGGAGAAAGAGATATTCTTGAATAACTTTTTTTGTGAAGGTCGGAGAGACTTGGAAAGTGGTTGCATCTGGACTAATTTGGGTCCTGCGGATCGATTGGTACCATCCCCGAGCTTGTACGACCTTCGGAAGAGGTCGACCGACGAAATTCCCCCAAATCTGAGGAGATATTCTTGAATAACTTTTTTTGTGAAGGTCGGAGAGACTTGCAAGTAGGCTCTACCCCCACTAAATGGGGTAGCGCGCATCGATCGGTACCATCCTTGAGCTTCTCCGACTTTTGGAAGGGTTAGGGTTAGGGTTAGGGATGAAAGCACATAGGAGAAAGAGATATTCTTGAATAACTTTTTTTGTGAAGGTCGGAGAGACTTGCAAGTAGGCTCTACCCCCACTAAATGGGGTTGCGCGCATCGATCGGTACCATCCTTGAGCTTCTCCGACTTTCGGAAGGGTTAGGGTTAGGGTTAGGGATGAAAGCACATAGGAGAAAGAGATATTCTTGAATAACTTTTTTTGTGAAGGTCGGAGAGACTTGGAAAGTGGTTGCATCTGGACTAATTTGGGTCCTGCGGATCGATTGGTACCATCCCCGAGCTTGTACGACCTTCGGAAGAGGTCGAACGACGAAATTCCCCCAAATCTGAGGAGATATTCTTGAATAACTTTTTTTGTGAAGGTCGGAGAGACTTGCAAGTAGGCTCTACCCCCACTAAATGGGGTAGCGCGCATCGATCGGTACCACCTTTGAGCTTCTCCGACTTTCGGAAGGGTTAGGGTTAGGGTTAGGGATGAAAGCACATAGGAGAAAGAGATATTCTTGAATAACTTTTTTTGTGAAGGTCGGAGAGACTTGCAAGTAGGCTCTACCCCCACTAAATTGGGTAGCGCGCATCGATCGGTACCATCCTTGAGCTTCTCAGACTTTCGGAAGGGTTAGGGTTAGGGTTAGGGATGAAAGCACATAGGAGAAAGAGATATTCTTGAATAACTTTTTTGTGAAGGTCGGAGAGACTTGGAAAGTGGTTGCATCTGGACTAATTTGGGTCCTGCGGATCGATTGGTACCATCCCCGAGCTTGTACGACCTTCGGAAGAGGTCGACCGACGAAATTCCCCCAAATCTGAGGAGATATTCTTGAATAACTTTTTTTGTGAAGGTCGGAGAGACTTGCAAGTAGGCTCTACCCCCACTAAATGGGGTAGCGCGCATCGATCGGTACCATCCTTGAGCTTCTCCGACTTTCGGAAGGGTTAGGGTTAGGGTTAGGGATGAAAGCACATAGGAGAAAGAGATATTCTTGAATAACTTTTTTTGTGAAGGTCGGAGAGACTTGGAAAGTGGTTGCATCTGGACTAATTTGGGTCCTGCGGATCGATTAATACCATCCCCGAGCTTGTACGACCTTCGGAAGAGGTCGACCGACGAAATTCCCCCAAATCTGAGGAGATATTCTTGAATAACTTTTTTTGTGAAGGTCGGAGAGACTTGCAAGTAGGCTCTACCCCCACTAAATGGGGTAGCGCGCATCGATCGGTACCATCCTTGAGCTTCTCCGACTTTCGGAAGGGTTAGGGTTAGGGTTAGGGATGAAAGCACATAGGAGAAAGAGATATTCTTGAATAACTTTTTTTGTGAAGGTCGGAGAGACTTGCAAATAGGCTCTACCCCCACTAAATGGGGTTGCGCGCATCGATCGGTACCATCCTTGAGCTTCTCCGACTTTCGGAAGGGTTAGGGTTAGGGTTAGGGATGAAAGCACATAGGAGAAAGAGATATTCTTGAATAACTTTTTTTGTAAAGGTCGGAGAGACTTGGAAAGTGGTTGCATCTGGACTAATTTGGGTCCTGCGGATCGATTGGTACCATCCCTGAGCTTGTACGACCTTCGGAAGAGGTCGACCGACGAAATTCCCCCAAATCTGAGGAGATATTCTTGAATAACTTTTTTTGTGAAGGTCGGAGAGACTTGCAAGTAGGCTCTACCCCCACTAAATGGGGTAGCGCGCATCGATCGGTACCATCCTTGAGCTTCTCCGACTTTCGGAAGGGTTAGGGTTAGGGTTAGGGATGAAAGCACATAGGAGAAAGAGATATTCTTGAATAACTTTTTTTGTGAAGGTCGGAGAGACTTGCAAGTAGGCTCTACCCCCACTAAATGGGGTAGCGCGCATCGATCGGTACCATCATTGAGCTTCTCCGACTTTCGGAAGGGTTAGGGTTAGGGTTAGGGATGAAAGCACATAGGAGAAAGAGATATTCTTGAATAACTTTTTTTGTGAAGGTCGGAGAGACTTGGAAAGTGGTTGCATCTGGACTAATTTGGGTCCTGCGGATCGATTGGTACCATCCCCGAGCTTGTACGACCTTCGGAAGAGGTCGACCGTCGAAATTCCCCCAAATCTGAGGGGATATTCTTGAATAACTTTTTTTGTGAAGGTCGGAGAGACTTGCAAGTAGGCTCTACCCCCACTAAATGGGGTAGCGCGCATCGATCGGTACCATCCTTGAGCTTCTCCGACTTTCGGAAGGGTTAGGGTTAGGGTTAGGGATGAAAGCACATAGGAGAAAGAGATATTCTTGAATAACTTTTTTTGTGAAGGTCGGAGAGACTTGCAAGTAGGCTCTACCCCCACTAAATGGGGTTGCGCGCATCGATCGGTACCATCCTTGAGCTTCTCCGACTTTCGGAAGGGTTAGGGTTAGGGTTAGGGATGAAAGCACATAGGAGAAAGAGATATTCTTGAATAACTTTTTTTGTGAAGGTCGGAGAGACTTGGAAAGTGGTTGCATCTGGACTAATTTGGGTCCTGCGGATCGATTGGTACCATCCCCGAGCTTGTACGACCTTCGGAAGAGGTCGACCGACGAAATTCCCCCAAATCTGAGGAGATATTCTTGAATAACTTTTTTTGTGAAGGTCGGAGAGACTTGCAAGTAGGCTCTACCCCCACTAAATGGGGTAGCACGCATCGATCGGTACCAATCTTTGAGCTTCTCCGACTTTCGGAAGGGTTAGGGTTAGGGTTAGGGATGAAAGCACATAGGAGAAAGAGATATTCTTGAATAACTTTTTTTGTGAAGGTCGGAGAGACTTGCAAGTACGCTCTACCCCCACTAAATGGGGTAGCGCGCATCGATCGGTACCATCCTTGAGCTTCTCCGACTTTCGGAAGGGTTAGGGTTAGGGTTAGGGATGAAAGCACATAGGAGAAAGAGATATTCTTGAATAACTTTTTTTGTGAAGGTCGGAGAGACTTGGAAAGTGGTTGCATCTGGACTAATTTGGGTCCTGCGGATCGATTGGTACCATCCCCGAGCTTGTACGACCTTCGGAAGAGGTCGACCGACGAAATTCCCCCAAATCTGAGGAGATATTCTTGAATAACTTTTTTTGTGAAGGTCGGAGAGACTTGCAAGTAGGCTCTACCCCCACTAAATGGGGTAGCGCGCATCGATCGGTACCATCCTTGAGCTTCTCCGACTTTCGGAAGGGTTAGGGTTAGGGTTAGGGATGAAAGCACATAGGAGAAAGAGATATTCTTGAATAACTTTTTTTGTGAAGGTCGGAGAGACTTGCAAGTAGGCTCTACCCCCACTAAATGGGGTAGCGCGCATCGATCGGTACTATCCTTGAGCTTCTCCGACTTTCGGAAGGGTTAGGGTTAGGGTTAGGGATGAAAGCACATAGGAGAAAGAGATATTCTTGAATAACTTTTTTTGTGAAGGTCGGAGAGACTTGGAAAGTGGTTGCATCTGGACTAATTTGGGTCCTGCGGATCGATTGGTACCATCCCCGAGCTTGTACGACCTTCGGAAGAGGTCGACCGACGAAATTCCCCCAAATCTGAGGAGATATTCTTGAATAACTTTTTTTGTGAAGGTCGGAGAGACTTGCAAGTAGGCTCTACCCCCACTAAATGGGGTAGCGCGCATCGATCGGTACCATCCTTGAGCTTCTCAGACTTTCGGAAGGGTTAGGGTTAGGGTTAGGGATGAAAGCACATAGGAGAAAGAGATATTCTTGAATAACTTTTTTTGTGAAGGTCGGAGAGACTTGGAAAGTGGTTGCATCTGGACTAATTTGGGTCCTGCGGATCGATTGGTACCATCCCCGAGCTTGTACGACCTTCGGAAGAGGTCGACCGACGAAATTCCCCCAAATCTGAGGAGATATTCTTGAATAACTTTTTTTGTGAAGGTCGGAGAGACTTGCAAGTAGGCTCTACCCCCACTAAATGGGGTAGCGCGCATCGATCGGTACCATCCTTGAGCTTCTCCGACTTTCGGAAGGGTTAGGGTTAGGGTTAGGGATGAAAGCACATAGGAGAAAGAGATATTCTTGAATAACTTTTTTTGTGAAGGTCGGAGAGACTTGCAAGTAGGCTCTACCCCCACTAAATGGGGTAGCGCGCATCGATCGGTACTATCCTTGAGCTTCTCCGACTTTCGGAAGGGTTAGGGTTAGGGATGAAAGCACATAGGAGAAAGAGATATTCTTGAATAACTTTTTTTGTGAAGGTCGGAGAGACTTGGAAAGTGGTTGCATCTGGACTAATTTGGGTCCTGCAGATCGATTGGTACCATCCCCGAGCTTGTACGACCTTTGGAAGAGGTCGACCGACGAAATTCCCCCAAATCTGAGGAGATATTCTTGAATAACTTTTTTTGTGAAGGTCGGAGAGACTTGCAAGTAGGCTCTACCCCCACTAAATGGGGTAGCGCGCATCGATCGGTACCATCCTTGAGCTTCTCCGACTTTCGGAAGGGTTAGGGTTAGGGTTAGGGATGAAAGCACATAGGAGAAAGAGATATTCTTGAATAACTTTTTTTGTGAAGGTCGGAGAGACTTGCAAGTAGGCTCTACCCCCACTAAATGGGGTAGCGCGCATCGATCGGTACTATCCTTGAGCTTCTCCGACTTTCGGAAGGGTTAGGGTTAGGGTTAGGGATGAAAGCACATAGGAGAAAGAGATATTCTTGAATAACTTTTTTTGTGAAGGTCGGAGAGACTTGGAAAGTGGTTGCATCTGGACTAATTTGGGTCCTGCGGATCGATTGGTTCCATCCCCGAGCTTGTACGACCTTCGGAAGAGGTCGACCGACGAAATTCCCCCAAATCTGAGGAGATATTCTTGAATAACTTTTTTTGTGAAGGTCGGAGAGACTTGCAAGTAGGCTCTACCCCCACTAAATGGGGTAGCGCGCATCGATCGGTACCATCCTTGAGCTTCTCCGACTTTCGGAAGGGTTAGGGTTAGGGTTAGGGATGAAAGCACATAGGAGAAAGAGATATTCTTGAATAACTTTTTTTGTGAAGGTCGGAGAGACTTGGAAAGTGGTTGCATCTGGACTAATTTGGGTCCTGCGGATCGATTGGTACCATCCCCGAGCTTGTACGACCTTCGGAAGAGGTCGACCGACGAAATTCCCCCAAATCTGAGGAGATATTCTTGAATAACTTTTTTTGTGAAGGTCGGAGAGACTTGCAAGTAGGCTCTACCCCCACTAAATGGGGTAGCGCGCATCGATCGGTACCATCCTTGAGCTTCTCCGACTTTCGGAAGGGTTAGGGTTAGGGTTAGGGACGAAAGCACATAGGAGAAAGAGATATTCTTGAATAACTTTTTTTGTGAAGGTCGGAGAGACTTGCAAGTAGGCTCTACCCCCACTAAATGGGGTTGCGCGCATCGATCGGTACCATCCTTGAGCTTCTCCGACTTTCGGAAGGGTTAGGGTTAGGGTTAGGGATGAAAGCACATAGGAGAAAGAGATATTCTTGAATAACTTTTTTTGTGAAGGTCGGAGAGACTTGGAAAGTGGTTGCATCTGGACTAATTTGGGTCCTGCAGATCGATTGGTACCATCCCCGAGCTTGTACGACCTTCGGAAGAGGTCGACCGACGAAATTCCCCCAAATCTGAGGAGATATTCTTGAATAACTTTTTTTGTGAAGGTCGGAGAGACTTGCAAGTAGGCTCTACCCCCACTAAATGGGGTAGCGCGCATCGATCGGTACCATCCTTGAGCTTCTCCGACTTTCGGAAGGGTTAGGGTTAGGGTTAGGGATGAAAGCACATAGGAGAAAGAGATATTCTTGAATAACTTTTTTTGTGAAGGTCGGAGAGACTTGCAAGTAGGCTCTACCCCCACTAAATGGGGTAGCGCCCATCGATCGGTACCATCCTTGAGCTTCTCCGACTTTCGGAAGGGTTAGGGTTAGGGTTAGGGATGAAAGCACATAGGAGAAAGAGATATTCTTGAATAACTTTTTTTGTGAAGGTCGGAGAGACTTGGAAAGTGGTTGCATCTGGACTAATTTGGGTCCTGCGGATCGATTGGTACCATCCCCGAGCTTGTACGATCTTTGGAAGAGGTCGACCAACGAAATTCCCCCAAATCTGAGGAGATATTCTTGAATAACTTTTTTTGTGAAGGTCGGAGAGACTTGCAAGTAGGCTCTACCCCCACTAAATGGGGTAGCGCGCATCGATCGGTACCATCCTTGAGCTTCTCCGACTTTCGGAAGGGTTAGGGTTAGGGATGAAAGCACATAGGAGAAAGAGATATTCTTGAATAACTTTTTTTGTGAAGGTCGGAGAGACTTGCAAGTAGGCTCTACCCCCACTAAATGGGGTTGCGCGCATCGATCGGTACCATCCTTGAGCTTCTCCGACTTTCGGAAGGGTTAGGGTTAGGGTTAGGGATGAAAGCACATAGGAGAAAGAGATATTCTTGAATAACTTTTTTTGTGAAGGTCGGAGAGACTTGGAAAGTGGTTGCATCTGGACTAATTTGGGTTCTGCGGATCGATTGGTACCATCCCCGAGCTTGTACGACCTTCGGAAGAGGTCGACCGACGAAATTCCCCCAAATCTGAGGAGATATTCTTGAATAACTTTTTTTGTGAAGGTCGGAGAGACTTGCAAGTAGGCTCTACCCCCACTAAATGGGGTACCGCGCATCGATCGGTACCATCCTTGAGCTTCTCCGACTTTCGGAAGGGTTAGGGTTAGGGTTAGGGATGAAAGCACATAGGAGAAAGAGATATTCTTGAATAACTTTTTTTGTGAAGGTCGGAGAGACTTGGAAAGTGGTTGCATCTGGACTAATTTGGGTCCTGCGGATCGATTGGTACCATCCCCGAGCTTGTACGACCTTCGGAAGAGGTCGACCGACGAAATTCCCCCAAATCTGAGGAGATATTCTTGAATAACTTTTTTTGTGAAGGTCGGAGAGACTTGCAAGTAGGCTCTACCCCCACTAAATGGGGTAGCGCGCATCGATCGGTACCATCCTTGAGCTTCTCCGACTTTCGGAAGGGTTAGGGTTAGGGTTAGGGATGAAAGCACATAGGAGAAAGAGATATTCTTGAATAACTTTTTTTGTGAAGGTCGGAGAGACTTGCAAGTAGGCTCTACCCCCACTAAATGGGGTAGCGCGCATCGATCGGTACTATCCTTGAGCTTCTCCGACTTTCGGAAGGGTTAGGGTTAGGGTTAGGGATGAAAGCACATAGGAGAAAGAGATATTCTTGAATAACTTTTTTTGTGAAGGTCGGAGAGACTTGGAAAGTGGTTGCATCTGGACTAATTTGGGTCCTGCGGATCGATTGGTACCATCCCCGAGCTTGTACGACCTTCGGAAGAGGTCGAACGACGAAATTCCCCCAAATCTGAGGAGATATTCTTGAATAACTTTTTTTGTGAAGGTCGGAGAGACTTGCAAGTAGGCTCTACCCCCACTAAATGGGGTAGCGCGCATCGATCGGTACCATCCTTGAGCTTCTCCGACTTTCGGAAGGGTTAGGGTTAGGGATGAAAGCACATAGGAGAAAGAGATATTCTTGAATAACTTTTTTTTTGAAGGTCGGAGAGACTTGCAAGTAGGCTCTACCCCCACTAAATGGGGTAGCGCGCATCGATCGGTACTATCCTTGAGCTTCTCCGACTTTCGGAAGGGTTAGGGTTAGGGATGAAAGCACATAGGAGAAAGAGATATTCTTGAATAACTTTTTTTGTGAAGGTCGGAGAGACTTGGAAAGTGGTTGCATCTGGACTAATTTGGGTCCTGCGGATCGATTGGTACCATCCCCGAGCTTGTACGACCTTCGGAAGAGGTCGACCGACGAAATTCCCCCAAATCTGAGGAGATATTCTTGAATAACTTTTTTTGTGAAGGTCGGAGAGACTTGCAAGTAGGCTCTACCCCCACTAAATGGGGTAGCGCGCATCGATCGGTACCATCCTTGAGCTTCTCCGACTTTCGGAAGGGTTAGGGTTAGGGTTAGGGATGAAAGCACATAGGAGAAAGAGATATTCTTGAATAACTTTTTTTGTGAAGGTCGGAGAGACTTGCAAGTAGGCTCTACCCCCACTAAATGGGGTTGCGCGCATCGATCGGTACCATCCTTGAGCTTCTCCGACTTTCGGAAGGGTTAGGGTTAGGGATGAAAGCACATAGGAGAAAGAGATATTCTTGAATAACTTTTTTTGTGAAGGTCGGAGAGACTTGGAAAGTGGTTGCATCTGGACTAATTTGGGTCCTGCGGATCGATTGGTACCATCCCCGAGCTTGTACGACCTTCGGAAGAGGTCGACCGACGAAATTCCCCCAAATCTGAGGAGATATTCTTGAATAACTTTTTTTGTGAAGGTCGGAGAGACTTGCAAGTAGGCTCTACCCCCACTAAATGGGGTAGCGCGCATCGATCGGTACCATCCTTGAGCTTCTCCGACTTTTGGAAGGGTTAGGGTTAGGGTTAGGGATGAAAGCACATAGGAGAAAGAGATATTCTTGAATAACTTTTTTTGTGAAGGTCGGAGAGACTTGCAAGTAGGCTCTACCCCCACTAAATGGGGTTGCGCGCATCGATCGGTACCATCCTTGAGCTTCTCCGACTTTCGGAAGGGTTAGGGTTAGGGTTAGGGATGAAAGCACATAGGAGAAAGAGATATTCTTGAATAACTTTTTTTGTGAAGGTCGGAGAGACTTGGAAAGTGGTTGCATCTGGACTAATTTGGGTCCTGCAGATCGATTGGTACCATCCCCGAGCTTGTACGACCTTCGGAAGAGGTCGAACGACGAAATTCCCCCAAATCTGAGGAGATATTCTTGAATAACTTTTTTTGTGAAGGTCGGAGAGACTTGCAAGTAGGCTCTACCCCCACTAAATGGGGTAGCGCGCATCGATCGGTACCACCTTTGAGCTTCTCCGACTTTCGGAAGGGTTAGGGTTAGGGTTAGGGATGAAAGCACATAGGAGAAAGAGATATTCTTGAATAACTTTTTTTGTGAAGGTCGGAGAGACTTGCAAGTAGGCTCTACCCCCACTAAATTGGGTAGCGCGCATCGATCGGTACCATCCTTGAGCTTCTCAGACTTTCGGAAGGGTTAGGGTTAGGGTTAGGGATGAAAGCACATAGGAGAAAGAGATATTCTTGAATAACTTTTTTGTGAAGGTCGGAGAGACTTGGAAAGTGGTTGCATCTGGACTAATTTGGGTCCTGCGGATCGATTGGTACCATCCCCGAGCTTGTACGACCTTCGGAAGAGGTCGACCGACGAAATTCCCCCAAATCTGAGGAGATATTCTTGAATAACTTTTTTTGTGAAGGTCGGAGAGACTTGCAAGTAGGCTCTACCCCCACTAAATGGGGTAGCGCGCATCGATCGGTACCATCCTTGAGCTTCTCCGACTTTCGGAAGGGTTAGGGTTAGGGTTAGGGATGAAAGCACATAGGAGAAAGAGATATTCTTGAATAACTTTTTTTGTGAAGGTCGGAGAGACTTGGAAAGTGGTTGCATCTGGACTAATTTGGGTCCTGCGGATCGATTAATACCATCCCCGAGCTTGTACGACCTTCGGAAGAGGTCGACCGACGAAATTCCCCCAAATCTGAGGAGATATTCTTGAATAACTTTTTTTGTGAAGGTCGGAGAGACTTGCAAGTAGGCTCTACCCCCACTAAATGGGGTAGCGCGCATCGATCGGTACCATCCTTGAGCTTCTCCGACTTTCGGAAGGGTTAGGGTTAGGGTTAGGGATGAAAGCACATAGGAGAAAGAGATATTCTTGAATAACTTTTTTTGTGAAGGTCGGAGAGACTTGCAAATAGGCTCTACCCCCACTAAATGGGGTTGCGCGCATCGATCGGTACCATCCTTGAGCTTCTCCGACTTTCGGAAGGGTTAGGGTTAGGGTTAGGGATGAAAGCACATAGGAGAAAGAGATATTCTTGAATAACTTTTTTTGTAAAGGTCGGAGAGACTTGGAAAGTGGTTGCATCTGGACTAATTTGGGTCCTGCGGATCGATTGGTACCATCCCTGAGCTTGTACGACCTTCGGAAGAGGTCGACCGACGAAATTCCCCCAAATCTGAGGAGATATTCTTGAATAACTTTTTTTGTGAAGGTCGGAGAGACTTGCAAGTAGGCTCTACCCCCACTAAATGGGGTAGCGCGCATCGATCGGTACCATCCTTGAGCTTCTCCGACTTTCGGAAGGGTTAGGGTTAGGGTTAGGGATGAAAGCACATAGGAGAAAGAGATATTCTTGAATAACTTTTTTTGTGAAGGTCGGAGAGACTTGCAAGTAGGCTCTACCCCCACTAAATGGGGTAGCGCGCATCGATCGGTACCATCATTGAGCTTCTCCGACTTTCGGAAGGGTTAGGGTTAGGGTTAGGGATGAAAGCACATAGGAGAAAGAGATATTCTTGAATAACTTTTTTTGTGAAGGTCGGAGAGACTTGGAAAGTGGTTGCATCTGGACTAATTTTGGTCCTGCGGATCGATTGGTACCATCCCCGAGCTTGTACGACCTTCGGAAGAGGTCGACCGTCGAAATTCCCCCAAATCTGAGGGGATATTCTTGAATAACTTTTTTTGTGAAGGTCGGAGAGACTTGCAAGTAGGCTCTACCCCCACTAAATGGGGTAGCGCGCATCGATCGGTACCATCCTTGAGCTTCTCCGACTTTCGGAAGGGTTAGGGTTAGGGTTAGGGATGAAAGCACATAGGAGAAAGAGATATTCTTGAATAACTTTTTTTGTGAAGGTCGGAGAGACTTGCAAGTAGGCTCTACCCCCACTAAATGGGGTTGCGCGCATCGATCGGTACTATCCTTGAGCTTCTCCGACTTTCGGAAGGGTTAGGGTTAGGGTTAGGGATGAAAGCACATAGGAGAAAGAGATATTCTTGAATAACTTTTTTTGTGAAGGTCGGAGAGACTTGGAAAGTGGTTGCATCTGGACTAATTTGGGTCCTGCGGATCGATTGGTACCATCCCCGAGCTTGTACGACCTTCGGAAGAGGTCGACCGACGAAATTCCCCCAAATCTGAGGAGATATTCTTGAATAACTTTTTTTGTGAAGGTCGGAGAGACTTGCAAGTAGGCTCTACCCCCACTAAATGGGGTAGCACGCATCGATCGGTACCAATCTTTGAGCTTCTCCGACTTTCGGAAGGGTTAGGGTTAGGGTTAGGGATGAAAGCACATAGGAGAAAGAGATATTCTTGAATAACTTTTTTTGTGAAGGTCGGAGAGACTTGCAAGTACGCTCTACCCCCACTAAATGGGGTAGCGCGCATCGATCGGTACCATCCTTGAGCTTCTCCGACTTTCGGAAGGGTTAGGGTTAGGGTTAGGGATGAAAGCACA
The DNA here is from genome assembly GCF_963576545.1 of Limanda limanda. Classification (NCBI taxonomy): domain Eukaryota; kingdom Metazoa; phylum Chordata; class Actinopteri; order Pleuronectiformes; family Pleuronectidae; genus Limanda; species Limanda limanda. The sequence continues at coordinate 317,115 of NW_026870461.1, forward strand.
TAGGAGAAAGAGATATTCTTGAATAACTTTTTTTGTGAAGGTCGGAGAGACTTGGAAAGTGGTTGCATCTGGACTAATTTGGGTCCTGCGGATCGATTGGTACCATCCCCGAGCTTGTACGACCTTCGGAAGAGGTCGACCGACGAAATTCCCCCAAATCTGAGGAGATATTCTTGAATAACTTTTTTTGTGAAGGTCGGAGAGACTTGCAAGTAGGCTCTACCCCCACTAAATGGGGTAGCGCGCATCGATCGGTACCATCCTTGAGCTTCTCCGACTTTCGGAAGGGTTAGGGTTAGGGTTAGGGATGAAAGCACATAGGAGAAAGAGATATTCTTGAATAACTTTTTTTGTGAAGGTCGGAGAGACTTGCAAGTAGGCTCTACCCCCACTAAATGGGGTAGCGCGCATCGATCGGTACTATCCTTGAGCTTCTCCGACTTTCGGAAGGGTTAGGGTTAGGGTTAGGGATGAAAGCACATAGGAGAAAGAGATATTCTTGAATAACTTTTTTTGTGAAGGTCGGAGAGACTTGGAAAGTGGTTGCATCTGGACTAATTTGGGTCCTGCGGATCGATTGGTACCATCCCCGAGCTTGTACGACCTTCGGAAGAGGTCGACCGACGAAATTCCCCCAAATCTGAGGAGATATTCTTGAATAACTTTTTTTGTGAAGGTCGGAGAGACTTGCAAGTAGGCTCTACCCCCACTAAATGGGGTAGCGCGCATCGATCGGTACCATCCTTGAGCTTCTCAGACTTTCGGAAGGGTTAGGGTTAGGGTTAGGGATGAAAGCACATAGGAGAAAGAGATATTCTTGAATAACTTTTTTTGTGAAGGTCGGAGAGACTTGGAAAGTGGTTGCATCTGGACTAATTTGGGTCCTGCGGATCGATTGGTACCATCCCCGAGCTTGTACGACCTTCGGAAGAGGTCGACCGACGAAATTCCCCCAAATCTGAGGAGATATTCTTGAATAACTTTTTTTGTGAAGGTCGGAGAGACTTGCAAGTAGGCTCTACCCCCACTAAATGGGGTAGCGCGCATCGATCGGTACCATCCTTGAGCTTCTCCGACTTTCGGAAGGGTTAGGGTTAGGGTTAGGGATGAAAGCACATAGGAGAAAGAGATATTCTTGAATAACTTTTTTTGTGAAGGTCGGAGAGACTTGCAAGTAGGCTCTACCCCCACTAAATGGGGTAGCGCGCATCGATCGGTACTATCCTTGAGCTTCTCCGACTTTCGGAAGGGTTAGGGTTAGGGATGAAAGCACATAGGAGAAAGAGATATTCTTGAATAACTTTTTTTGTGAAGGTCGGAGAGACTTGGAAAGTGGTTGCATCTGGACTAATTTGGGTCCTGCAGATCGATTGGTACCATCCCCGAGCTTGTACGACCTTCGGAAGAGGTCGACCGACGAAATTCCCCCAAATCTGAGGAGATATTCTTGAATAACTTTTTTTGTGAAGGTCGGAGAGACTTGCAAGTAGGCTCTACCCCCACTAAATGGGGTAGCGCGCATCGATCGGTACCATCCTTGAGCTTCTCCGACTTTCGGAAGGGTTAGGGTTAGGGATGAAAGCACATAGGAGAAAGAGATATTCTTGAATAACTTTTTTTGTGAAGGTCGGAGAGACTTGCAAGTAGGCTCTACCCCCACTAAATGGGGTAGCGCGCATCGATCGGTACTATCCTTGAGCTTCTCCGACTTTCGGAAGGGTTAGGGTTAGGGTTAGGGATGAAAGCACATAGGAGAAAGAGATATTCTTGAATAACTTTTTTTGTGAAGGTCGGAGAGACTTGGAAAGTGGTTGCATCTGGACTAATTTGGGTCCTGCGGATCGATTGGTTCCATCCCCGAGCTTGTACGACCTTCGGAAGAGGTCGACCGACGAAATTCCCCCAAATCTGAGGAGATATTCTTGAATAACTTTTTTTGTGAAGGTCGGAGAGACTTGCAAGTAGGCTCTACCCCCACTAAATGGGGTAGCGCGCATCGATCGGTACCATCCTTGAGCTTCTCCGACTTTCGGAAGGGTTAGGGTTAGGGTTAGGGATGAAAGCACATAGGAGAAAGAGATATTCTTGAATAACTTTTTTTGTGAAGGTCGGAGAGACTTGGAAAGTGGTTGCATCTGGACTAATTTGGGTCCTGCGGATCGATTGGTACCATCCCCGAGCTTGTACGACCTTCGGAAGAGGTCGACCGACGAAATTCCCCCAAATCTGAGGAGATATTCTTGAATAACTTTTTTTGTGAAGGTCGGAGAGACTTGCAAGTAGGCTCTACCCCCACTAAATGGGGTAGCGCGCATCGATCGGTACCATCCTTGAGCTTCTCCGACTTTCGGAAGGGTTAGGGTTAGGGTTAGGGATGAAAGCACATAGGAGAAAGAGATATTCTTGAATAACTTTTTTTGTGAAGGTCGGAGAGACTTGCAAGTAGGCTCTACCCCCACTAAATGGGGTAGCGCGCATCGATCGGTACTATCCTTGAGCTTCTCCGACTTTCGGAAGGGTTAGGGTTAGGGATGAAAGCACATAGGAGAAAGAGATATTCTTGAATAACTTTTTTTGTGAAGGTCGGAGAGACTTGGAAAGTGGTTGCATCTGGACTAATTTGGGTCCTGCAGATCGATTGGTACCATCCCCGAGCTTGTACGACCTTCGGAAGAGGTCGACCGACGAAATTCCCCCAAATCTGAGGAGATATTCTTGAATAACTTTTTTTGTGAAGGTCGGAGAGACTTGCAAGTAGGCTCTACCCCCACTAAATGGGGTAGCGCGCATCGATCGGTACCATCCTTGAGCTTCTCCGACTTTCGGAAGGGTTAGGGTTAGGGTTAGGGATGAAAGCACATAGGAGAAAGAGATATTCTTGAATAACTTTTTTTGTGAAGGTCGGAGAGACTTGCAAGTAGGCTCTACCCCCACTAAATGGGGTAGCGCGCATCGATCGGTACTATCCTTGAGCTTCTCCGACTTTCGGAAGGGTTAGGGTTAGGGTTAGGGATGAAAGCACATAGGAGAAAGAGATATTCTTGAATAACTTTTTTTGTGAAGGTCGGAGAGACTTGGAAAGTGGTTGCATCTGGACTAATTTGGGTCCTGCGGATCGATTGGTTCCATCCCCGAGCTTGTACGACCTTCGGAAGAGGTCGACCGACGAAATTCCCCCAAATCTGAGGAGATATTCTTGAATAACTTTTTTTGTGAAGGTCGGAGAGACTTGCAAGTAGGCTCTACCCCCACTAAATGGGGTAGCGCGCATCGATCGGTACCATCCTTGAGCTTCTCCGACTTTCGGAAGGGTTAGGGTTAGGGTTAGGGATGAAAGCACATAGGAGAAAGAGATATTCTTGAATAACTTTTTTTGTGAAGGTCGGAGAGACTTGGAAAGTGGTTGCATCTGGACTAATTTGGGTCCTGCGGATCGATTGGTACCATCCCCGAGCTTGTACGACCTTCGGAAGAGGTCGACCGACGAAATTCCCCCAAATCTGAGGAGATATTCTTGAATAACTTTTTTTGTGAAGGTCGGAGAGACTTGCAAGTAGGCTCTACCCCCACTAAATGGGGTAGCGCGCATCGATCGGTACCATCCTTGAGCTTCTCCGACTTTCGGAAGGGTTAGGGTTAGGGTTAGGGATGAAAGCACATAGGAGAAAGAGATATTCTTGAATAACTTTTTTTGTGAAGGTCGGAGAGACTTGCAAGTAGGCTCTACCCCCACTAAATGGGGTTGCGCACATCGATCGGTACCATCCTTGAGCTTCTCCGACTTTCGGAAGGGTTAGGGTTAGGGTTAGGGATGAAAGCACATAGGAGAAAGAGATATTCTTGAATAACTTTTTTTGTGAAGGTCGGAGAGACTTGGAAAGTGGTTGCATCTGGACTAATTTGGGTCCTGCAGATCGATTGGTACCATCCCCGAGCTTGTACGACCTTCGGAAGAGGTCGACCGACGAAATTCCCCCAAATCTGAGGAGATATTCTTGAATAACTTTTTTTGTGAAGGTCGGAGAGACTTGCAAGTAGGCTCTACCCCCACTAAATGGGGTAGCGCGCATCGATCGGTACCATCCTTGAGCTTCTCCGACTTTCGGAAGGGTTAGGGTTAGGGTTAGGGATGAAAGCACATAGGAGAAAGAGATATTCTTGAATAACTTTTTTTGTGAAGGTCGGAGAGACTTGCAAGTAGGCTCTACCCCCACTAAATGGGGTAGCGCGCATCGATCGGTACCATCCTTGAGCTTCTCCGACTTTCGGAAGGGTTAGGGTTAGGGTTAGGGATGAAAGCACATAGGAGAAAGAGATATTCTTGAATAACTTTTTTTGTGAAGGTCGGAGAGACTTGGAAAGTGGTTGCATCTGGACTAATTTGGGTCCTGCGGATCGATTGGTACCATCCCCGAGCTTGTACGATCTTTGGAAGAGGTCGACCAACGAAATTCCCCCAAATCTGAGGAGATATTCTTGAATAACTTTTTTTGTGAAGGTCGGAGAGACTTGCAAGTAGGCTCTACCCCCACTAAATGGGGTAGCGCGCATCGATCGGTACCATCCTTGAGCTTCTCCGACTTTCGGAAGGGTTAGGGTTAGGGATGAAAGCACATAGGAGAAAGAGATATTCTTGAATAACTTTTTTTGTGAAGGTCGGAGAGACTTGCAAGTAGGCTCTACCCCCACTAAATGGGGTTGCGCGCATCGATCGGTACCATCCTTGAGCTTCTCCGACTTTCGGAAGGGTTAGGGTTAGGGTTAGGGATGAAAGCACATAGGAGAAAGAGATATTCTTGAATAACTTTTTTTGTGAAGGTCGGAGAGACTTGGAAAGTGGTTGCATCTGGACTAATTTGGGTCCTGCGGATCGATTGGTACCATCCCCGAGCTTGTACGACCTTCGGAAGAGGTCGACCGACGAAATTCCCCCAAATCTGAGGAGATATTCTTGAATAACTTTTTTTGTGAAGGTCGGAGAGACTTGCAAGTAGGCTCTACCCCCACTAAATGGGGTAGCGCGCATCGATCGGTACCAATCTTTGAGCTTCTCCGACTTTCGGAAGGGTTAGGGTTAGGGTTAGGGATGAAAGCACATAGGAGAAAGAGATATTCTTGAATAACTTTTTTTGTGAAGGTCGGAGAGACTTGCAAGTACGCTCTACCCCCACTAAATGGGGTAGCGCGCATCGATCGGTACCATCCTTGAGCTTCTCCGACTTTCGGAAGGGTTAGGGTTAGGGTTAGGGATGAAAGCACATAGGAGAAAGAGATATTCTTGAATAACTTTTTTTGTGAAGGTCGGAGAGACTTGGAAAGTGGTTGCATCTGGACTAATTTGGGTCCTGCTGATCGATTGGTACCATCCCCGAGCTTGTACGACCTTCGGAAGAGGTCGACCGACGAAATTCCCCCAAATCTGAGGAGATATTCTTGAATAACTTTTTTTGTGAAGGTCGGAGAGACTTGCAAGTAGGCTCTACCCCCACTAAATGGGGTAGCGCGCATCGATCGGTACCATCCTTGAGCTTCTCCGACTTTCGGAAGGGTTAGGGTTAGGGTTAGGGATGAAAGCACATAGGAGAAAGAGATATTCTTGAATAACTTTTTTTGTGAAGGTCGGAGAGACTTGCAAGTAGGCTCTACCCCCACTAAATGGGGTAGCGCGCATCGATCGGTACCATCCTTGAGCTTCTCCGACTTTCGGAAGGGTTAGGGTTAGGGTTAGGGATGAAAGCACATAGGAGAAAGAGATATTCTTGAATAACTTTTTTTGTGAAGGTCGGAGAGACTTGGAAAGTGGTTGCATCTGGACTAATTTGGGTCCTGCGGATCGATTGGTACCATCCCCGAGCTTGTACGACCTTCGAAAGAGGTCGACCGACGAAATTCCCCCAAATCTGAGGAGATATTCTTGAATAACTTTTTTTGTGAAGGTCGGAGAGACTTGCAAGTAGGCTCTACCCCCACTAAATGGGGTAGCGCGCATCGATCGGTACCATCCTTGAGCTTCTCCGACTTTCGGAAGGGTTAGGGTTAGGGATGAAAGCACATAGGAGAAAGAGATATTCTTGAATAACTTTTTTTGTGAAGGTCGGAGAGACTTGCAAGTAGGCTCTACCCCCACTAAATGGGGTTGCGCGCATCGATCGGTACCATCCTTGAGCTTCTCCGACTTTCGGAAGGGTTAGGGTTAGGGTTAGGGATGAAAGCACATAGGAGAAAGAGATATTCTTGAATAACTTTTTTTGTGAAGGTCGGAGAGACTTGGAAAGTGGTTGCATCTGGACTAATTTGGGTCCTGCGGATCGATTGGTACCATCCCCGAGCTTGTACGACCTTCGGAAGAGGTCGACCGACGAAATTCCCCCAAATCTGAGGAGATATTCTTGAATAACTTTTTTTGTGAAGGTCGGAGAGACTTGCAAGTAGGCTCTACCCCCACTAAATGGGGTAGCGCGCATCGATCGGTACCAATCTTTGAGCTTCTCCGACTTTCGGAAGGGTTAGGGTTAGGGTTAGGGATGAAAGCACATAGGAGAAAGAGATATTCTTGAATAACTTTTTTTGTGAAGGTCGGAGAGACTTGCAAGTACGCTCTACCCCCACTAAATGGGGTAGCGCGCATCGATCGGTACCATCCTTGAGCTTCTCCGACTTTCGGAAGGGTTAGGGTTAGGGTTAGGGATGAAAGCACATAGGAGAAAGAGATATTCTTGAATAACTTTTTTTGTGAAGGTCGGAGAGACTTGGAAAGTGGTTGCATCTGGACTAATTTGGGTCCTGCGGATCGATTGGTACCATCCCCGAGCTTGTACGACCTTCGGAAGAGGTCGACCGACGAAATTCCCCCAAATCTGAGGAGATATTCTTGAATAACTTTTTTTGTGAAGGTCGGAGAGACTTGCAAGTAGGCTCTACCCCCACTAAATGGGGTAGCGCGCATCGATCGGTACCATCCTTGAGCTTCTCCGACTTTCGGAAGGGTTAGGGTTAGGGATGAAAGCACATAGGAGAAAGAGATATTCTTGAATAACTTTTTTTGTGAAGGTCGGAGAGACTTGCAAGTAGGCTCTACCCCCACTAAATGGGGTTGCGCGCATCGATCGGTACCATCCTTGAGCTTCTCCGACTTTCGGAAGGGTTAGGGTTAGGGTTAGGGATGAAAGCACATAGGAGAAAGAGATATTCTTGAATAACTTTTTTTGTGAAGGTCGGAGAGACTTGGAAAGTGGTTGCATCTGGACTAATTTGGGTCCTGCAGATCGATTGGTACCATCCCCGAGCTTGTACGACCTTCGGAAGAGGTCGACCGACGAAATTCCCCCAAATCTGAGGAGATATTCTTGAATAACTTTTTTTCTGAAGGTCGGAGAGACTTGCAAGTAGGCTCTACCCCCACTAAATGGGGTAGCGCGCATCGATCGGTACCATCCTTGAGCTTCTCCGACTTTCGGAAGGGTTAGGGTTAGGGTTAGGGATGAAAGCACATAGGAGAAAGAGATATTCTTGAATAACTTTTTTTGTGAAGGTCGGAGAGACTTGCAAGTAGGCTCTACCCCCACTAAATGGGGTAGCGCGCATCGATCGGTACCATCCTTGAGCTTCTCCGACTTTCGGAAGGGTTAGGGTTAGGGATGAAAGCACATAGGAGAAAGAGATATTCTTGAATAACTTTTTTTGTGAAGGTCGGAGAGACTTGGAAAGTGGTTGCATCTGGACTAATTTGGGTCCTGCGGATCGATTGGTACCATCCCCGAGCTTGTACGACCTTCGGAAGAGGTCGACCAACGAAATTCCCCCAAATCTGAGGAGATATTCTTGAATAACTTTTTTTGTGAAGGTCGGAGAGACTTGCAAGTAGGCTCTACCCCCACTAAATGGGGTAGCGCGCATCGATCGGTACCATCTTTGAGCTTCTCCGACTTTCGGAAGGGTTAGGGTTAGGGATGAAAGCACATAGGAGAAAGAGATATTCTTGAATAACTTTTTTTGTGAAGGTCGGAGAGACTTGCAAGTAGGCTCTACCCCCACTAAATGGGGTTGCGCGCATCGATCGGTACCATCCTTGAGCTTCTCCGACTTTCGGAAGGGTTAGGGTTAGGGTTAGGGATGAAAGCACATAGGAGAAAGAGATATTCTTGAATAACTTTTTTTGTGAAGGTCGGAGAGACTTGGAAAGTGGTTGCATCTGGACTAATTTGGGTCCTGCGGATCGATTGGTACCATCCCCGAGCTTGTACGACCTTCGGAAGAGGTCGACCGACGAAATTCCCCCAAATCTGAGGAGATATTCTTGAATAACTTTTTTTGTGAAGGTCGGAGAGACTTGCAAGTAGGCTCTACCCCCACTAAATGGGGTAGCGCGCATCGATCGGTACCAATCTTTGAGCTTCTCCGACTTTCGGAAGGGTTAGGGTTAGGGTTAGGGATGAAAGCACATAGGAGAAAGAGATATTCTTGAATAACTTTTTTTGTGAAGGTCGGAGAGACTTGGAAAGTGGTTGCATCTGGACTAATTTGGGTCCTGCAGATCGATTGGTACCATCCCCGAGCTTGTACGACCTTCGGAAGAGGTCGACCGACGAAATTCCCCCAAATCTGAGGAGATATTCTTGAATAACTTTTTTTGTGAAGGTCGGAGAGACTTGCAAGTAGGCTCTACCCCCACTAAATGGGGTAGCGCGCATCGATCGGTACCATCCTTGAGCTTCTCCGACTTTCGGAAGGGTTAGGGTTAGGGTTAGGGATGAAAGCACATAGGAGAAAGAGATATTCTTGAATAACTTTTTTTGTGAAGGTCGGAGAGACTTGCAAGTAGGCTCTACCCCCACTAAATGGGGTAGCGCGCATCGATCGGTACCATCCTTGAGCTTCTCCGACTTTCGGAAGGGTTAGGGTTAGGGTTAGGGATGAAAGCACATAGGAGAAAGAGATATTCTTGAATAACTTTTTTTGTGAAGGTCGGAGAGACTTGGAAAGTGGTTGCATCTGGACTAATTTGGGTCCTGCGGATCGATTGGTACCATCCCCGAGCTTGTACGACCTTCGGAAGAGGTCGACCAACGAAATTCCCCCAAATCTGAGGAGATATTCTTGAATAACTTTTTTTGTGAAGGTCGGAGAGACTTGCAAGTAGGCTCTACCCCCACTAAATGGGGTAGCGCGCATCGATCGGTACCATCTTTGAGCTTCTCCGACTTTCGGAAGGGTTAGGGTTAGGGATGAAAGCACATAGGAGAAAGAGATATTCTTGAATAACTTTTTTTGTGAAGGTCGGAGAGACTTGCAAGTAGGCTCTACCCCCACTAAATGGGGTTGCGCGCATCGATCGGTACCATCCTTGAGCTTCTCCGACTTTCGGAAGGGTTAGGGTTAGGGTTAGGGATGAAAGCACATAGGAGAAAGAGATATTCTTGAATAACTTTTTTTGTGAAGGTCGGAGAGACTTGGAAAGTGGTTGCATCTGGACTAATTTGGGTCCTGCGGATCGATTGGTACCATCCCCGAGCTTGTACGACCTTCGGAAGAGGTCGACCGACGAAATTCCCCCAAATCTGAGGAGATATTCTTGAATAACTTTTTTTGTGAAGGTCGGAGAGACTTGCAAGTAGGCTCTACCCCCACTAAATGGGGTAGCGCGCATCGATCGGTACCAATCTTTGAGCTTCTCCGACTTTCGGAAGGGTTAGGGTTAGGGTTAGGGATGAAAGCACATAGGAGAAAGAGATATTCTTGAATAACTTTTTTTGTGAAGGTCGGAGAGACTTGCAAGTACGCTCTACCCCCACTAAATGGGGTAGCGCGCATCGATCGGTACCATCCTTGAGCTTCTCCGACTTTCGGAAGGGTTAGGGTTAGGGTTAGGGATGAAAGCACATAGGAGAAAGAGATATTCTTGAATAACTTTTTTTGTGAAGGTCGGAGAGACTTGCAAGTAGGCTCTACCCCCACTAAATGGGGTAGCGCGCATCGATCGGTACTATCCTTGAGCTTCTCCGACTTTCGGAAGGGTTAGGGTTAGGGTTAGGGATGAAAGCACATAGGAGAAAGAGATATTCTTGAATAACTTTTTTTGTGAAGGTCGGAGAGACTTGGAAAGTGGTTGCATCTGGACTAATTTGGGTCCTGCGGATCGATTGGTTCCATCCCCGAGCTTGTACGACCTTCGGAAGAGGTCGACCGACGAAATTCCCCCAAATCTGAGGAGATATTCTTGAATAACTTTTTTTGTGAAGGTCGGAGAGACTTGCAAGTAGGCTCTACCCCCACTAAATGGGGTAGCGCGCATCGATCGGTACCATCCTTGAGCTTCTCCGACTTTCGGAAGGGTTAGGGTTAGGGTTAGGGATGAAAGCACATAGGAGAAAGAGATATTCTTGAATAACTTTTTTTGTGAAGGTCGGAGAGACTTGGAAAGTGGTTGCATCTGGACTAATTTGGGTCCTGCGGATCGATTGGTACCATCCCCGAGCTTGTACGACCTTCGGAAGAGGTCGACCGACGAAATTCCCCCAAATCTGAGGAGATATTCTTGAATAACTTTTTTTGTGAAGGTCGGAGAGACTTGCAAGTAGGCTCTACCCCCACTAAATGGGGTAGCGCGCATCGATCGGTACCATCCTTGAGCTTCTCCGACTTTCGGAAGGGTTAGGGTTAGGGTTAGGGATGAAAGCACATAGGAGAAAGAGATATTCTTGAATAACTTTTTTTGTGAAGGTCGGAGAGACTTGCAAGTAGGCTCTACCCCCACTAAATGGGGTTGCGCGCATCGATCGGTACCATCCTTGAGCTTCTCCGACTTTCGGAAGGGTTAGGGTTAGGGTTAGGGATGAAAGCACATAGGAGAAAGAGATATTCTTGAATAACTTTTTTTGTGAAGGTCGGAGAGACTTGGAAAGTGGTTGCATCTGGACTAATTTGGGTCCTGCAGATCGATTGGTACCATCCCCGAGCTTGTACGACCTTCGGAAGAGGTCGACCGACGAAATTCCCCCAAATCTGAGGAGATATTCTTGAATAACTTTTTTTGTGAAGGTCGGAGAGACTTGCAAGTAGGCTCTACCCCCACTAAATGGGGTAGCGCGCATCGATCGGTACCATCCTTGAGCTTCTCCGACTTTCGGAAGGGTTAGGGTTAGGGTTAGGGATGAAAGCACATAGGAGAAAGAGATATTCTTGAATAACTTTTTTTGTGAAGGTCGGAGAGACTTGCAAGTAGGCTCTACCCCCACTAAATGGGGTAGCGCGCATCGATCGGTACCATCCTTGAGCTTCTCCGACTTTCGGAAGGGTTAGGGTTAGGGTTAGGGATGAAAGCACATAGGAGAAAGAGATATTCTTGAATAACTTTTTTTGTGAAGGTCGGAGAGACTTGGAAAGTGGTTGCATCTGGACTAATTTGGGTCCTGCGGATCGATTGGTACCATCCCCGAGCTTGTACGATCTTCGGAAGAGGTCGACCAACGAAATTCCCCCAAATCTGAGGAGATATTCTTGAATAACTTTTTTTGTGAAGGTCGGAGAGACTTGCAAGTAGGCTCTACCCCCACTAAATGGGGTAGCGCGCATCGATCGGTACCATCCTTGAGCTTCTCCGACTTTCGGAAGGGTTAGGGTTAGGGATGAAAGCACATAGGAGAAAGAGATATTCTTGAATAACTTTTTTTGTGAAGGTCGGAGAGACTTGCAAGTAGGCTCTACCCCCACTAAATGGGGTTGCGCGCATCGATCGGTACCATCCTTGAGCTTCTCCGACTTTCGGAAGGGTTAGGGTTAGGGTTAGGGATGAAAGCACATAGGAGAAAGAGATATTCTTGAATAACTTTTTTTGTGAAGGTCGGAGAGACTTGGAAAGTGGTTGCATCTGGACTAATTTGGGTCCTGCGGATCGATTGGTACCATCCCCGAGCTTGTACGACCTTCGGAAGAGGTCGACCGACGAAATTCCCCCAAATCTGAGGAGATATTCTTGAATAACTTTTTTTGTGAAGGTCGGAGAGACTTGCAAGTAGGCTCTACCCCCACTAAATGGGGTAGCGCGCATCGATCGGTACCAATCTTTGAGCTTCTCCGACTTTCGGAAGGGTTAGGGTTAGGGTTAGGGATGAAAGCACATAGGAGAAAGAGATATTCTTGAATAACTTTTTTTGTGAAGGTCGGAGAGACTTGCAAGTACGCTCTACCCCCACTAAATGGGGTAGCGCGCATCGATCGGTACCATCCTTGAGCTTCTCCGACTTTCGGAAGGGTTAGGGTTAGGGTTAGGGATGAAAGCACATAGGAGAAAGAGATATTCTTGAATAACTTTTTTTGTGAAGGTCGGAGAGACTTGGAAAGTGGTTGCATCTGGACTAATTTGGGTCCTGCTGATCGATTGGTACCATCCCCGAGCTTGTACGACCTTCGGAAGAGGTCGACCGACGAAATTCCCCCAAATCTGAGGAGATATTCTTGAATAACTTTTTTTGTGAAGGTCGGAGAGACTTGCAAGTAGGCTCTACCCCCACTAAATGGGGTAGCGCGCATCGATCGGTACCATCCTTGAGCTTCTCCGACTTTCGGAAGGGTTAGGGCTAGGGTTAGGGATGAAAGCACATAGGAGAAAGAGATATTCTTGAATAACTTTTTTTGTGAAGGTCGGAGAGACTTGGAAAGTGGTTGCATCTGGACTAATTTGGGTCCTGCGGATCGATTGGTACCATCCCTGAGCTTGTACGACCTTCGGAAGAGGTCGACCGACGAAATTCCCCCAAATCTGAGGAGATATTCTTGAATAACTTTTTTTGTGAAGGTCGGAGAGACTTGCAAGTAGGCTCTACCCCCACTAAATGGGGTAGCGCGCATCGATCGGTACCATCCTTGAGCTTCTCCGACTTTCGGAAGGGTTAGGGTTAGGGTTAGGGATGAAAGCACATAGGAGAAAGAGATATTCTTGAATAACTTTTTTTGTGAAGGTCGGAGAGACTTGCAAGTAGGCTCTACCCCCACTAAATGGGGTAGCGCGCATCGATCGGTACCATCCTTGAGCTTCTCCGACTTTCGGAAGGGTTAGGGTTAGGGTTAGGGATGAAAGCACATAGGAGAAAGAGATATTCTTGAATAACTTTTTTTGTGAAGGTCGGAGAGACTTGGAAAGTGGTTGCATCTGGACTAATTTGGGTCCTGCGGATCGATTGGTACCATCCCCGAGCTTGTACGACCTTCGGAAGAGGTCGACCGACGAAATTCCCCCAAATCTGAGGAGATATTCTTGAATAACTTTTTTTGTGAAGGTCGGAGAGACTTGCAAGTAGGCTCTACCCCCACTAAATGGGGTAGCGCGCATCGATCGGTACCATCCTTGAGCTTCTCCGACTTTCGGAAGGGTTAGGGTTAGGGATGAAAGCACATAGGAGAAAGAAATATTCTTGAATAACTTTTTTTGTGAAGGTCGGAGAGACTTGCAAGTAGGCTCTACCCCCACTAAATGGGGTTGCGCGCATCGATCGGTACCATCCTTGAGCTTCTCCGACTTTCGGAAGGGTTAGGGTTAGGGTTAGGGATGAAAGCACATAGGAGAAAGAGATATTCTTGAATAACTTTTTTTGTGAAGGTCGGAGAGACTTGGAAAGTGGTTGCATCTGGACTAATTTGGGTCCTGCGGATCGATTGGTACCATCCCCGAGCTTGTACGACCTTCGGAAGAGGTCGACCGACGAAATTCCCCCAAATCTGAGGAGATATTCTTGAATAACTTTTTTTGTGAAGGTCGGAGAGACTTGCAAGTAGGCTCTACCCCCACTAAATGGGGTAGCGCGCATCGATCGGTACCAATCTTTGAGCTTCTCCGACTTTCGGAAGGGTTAGGGTTAGGGTTAGGGATGAAAGCACATAGGAGAAAGAGATATTCTTGAATAACTTTTTTTGTGAAGGTCGGAGAGACTTGCAAGTACGCTCTACCCCCACTAAATGGGGTAGCGCGCATCGATCGGTACCATCCTTGAGCTTCTCCGACTTTCGGAAGGGTTAGGGTTAGGGTTAGGGATGAAAGCACATAGGAGAAAGAGATATTCTTGAATAACTTTTTTTGTGAAGGTCGGAGAGACTTGGAAAGTGGTTGCATCTGGACTAATTTGGGTCCTGCGGATCGATTGGTACCATCCCCGAGCTTGTACGACCTTCGGAAGAGGTCGACCGACGAAATTCCCCCAAATCTGAGGAGATATTCTTGAATAACTTTTTTTGTGAAGGTCGGAGAGACTTGCAAGTAGGCTCTACCCCCACTAAATGGGGTAGCGCGCATCGATCGGTACCATCCTTGAGCTTCTCCGACTTTCGGAAGGGTTAGGGTTAGGGATGAAAGCACATAGGAGAAAGAGATATTCTTGAATAACTTTTTTTGTGAAGGTCGGAGAGACTTGCAAGTAGGCTCTACCCCCACTAAATGGGGTTGCGCGCATCGATCGGTACCATCCTTGAGCTTCTCCGACTTTCGGAAGGGTTAGGGTTAGGGTTAGGGATGAAAGCACATAGGAGAAAGAGATATTCTTGAATAACTTTTTTTGTGAAGGTCGGAGAGACTTGGAAAGTGGTTGCATCTGGACTAATTTGGGTCCTGCAGATCGATTGGTACCATCCCCGAGCTTGTACGACCTTCGGAAGAGGTCGACCGACGAAATTCCCCCAAATCTGAGGAGATATTCTTGAATAACTTTTTTTGTGAAGGTCGGAGAGACTTGCAAGTAGGCTCTACCCCCACTAAATGGGGTAGCGCGCATCGATCGGTACCATCCTTGAGCTTCTCCGACTTTCGGAAGGGTTAGGGTTAGGGTTAGGGATGAAAGCACATAGGAGAAAGAGATATTCTTGAATAACTTTTTTTGTGAAGGTCGGAGAGACTTGCAAGTAGGCTCTACCCCCACTAAATGGGGTAACGCGCATCGATCAGTACCATCCTTGAGCTTCTCCGACTTTCGGAAGGGTTAGGGTTAGGGTTAGGGATGAAAGCACATAGGAGAAAGAGATATTCTTGAATAACTTTTTTTGTGAAGGTCGGAGAGACTTGGAAAGTGGTTGCATCTGGACTAATTTGGGTCCTGCGGATCGATTGGTACCATCCCCGAGCTTGTACGACCTTCGGAAGAGGTCGACCAACGAAATTCCCCCAAATCTGAGGAGATATTCTTGAATAACTTTTTTTGTGAAGGTCGGAGAGACTTGCAAGTAGGCTCTACCCCCACTAAATGGGGTAGCGCGCATCGATCGGTACCATCTTTGAGCTTCTCCGACTTTCGGAAGGGTTAGGGTTAGGGATGAAAGCACATAGGAGAAAGAGATATTCTTGAATAACTTTTTTTGTGAAGGTCGGAGAGACTTGCAAGTAGGCTCTACCCCCACTAAATGGGGTTGCGCGCATCGATCGGTACCATCCTTGAGCTTCTCCGACTTTCGGAAGGGTTAGGGTTAGGGTTAGGGATGAAAGCACATAGGAGAAAGAGATATTCTTGAATAACTTTTTTTGTGAAGGTCGGAGAGACTTGGAAAGTGGTTGCATCTGGACTAATTTGGGTCCTGCGGATCGATTGGTACCATCCCCGAGCTTGTACGACCTTCGGAAGAGGTCGACCGACGAAATTCCCCCAAATCTGAGGAGATATTCTTGAATAACTTTTTTTGTGAAGGTCGGAGAGACTTGCAAGTAGGCTCTACCCCCACTAAATGGGGTAGCGCGCATCGATCGGTACCAATCTTTGAGCTTCTCCGACTTTCGGAAGGGTTAGGGTTAGGGTTAGGGATGAAAGCACATAGGAGAAAGAGATATTCTTGAATAACTTTTTTTGTGAAGGTCGGAGAGACTTGCAAGTACGCTCTACCCCCACTAAATGGGGTAGCGCGCATCGATCGGTACCATCCTTGAGCTTCTCCGACTTTCGGAAGGGTTAGGGTTAGGGTTAGGGATGAAAGCACATAGGAGAAAGAGATATTCTTGAATAACTTTTTTTGTGAAGGTCGGAGAGACTTGGAAAGTGGTTGCATCTGGACTAATTTGGGTCCTGCTGATCGATTGGTACCATCCCCGAGCTTGTACGACCTTCGGAAGAGGTCGACCGACGAAATTCCCCCAAATCTGAGGAGATATTCTTGAATAACTTTTTTTGTGAAGGTCGGAGAGACTTGCAAGTAGGCTCTACCCCCACTAAATGGGGTAGCGCGCATCGATCGGTACCATCCTTGAGCTTCTCCGACTTTCGGAAGGGTTAGGGCTAGGGTTAGGGATGAAAGCACATAGGAGAAAGAGATATTCTTGAATAACTTTTTTTGTGAAGGTCGGAGAGACTTGGAAAGTGGTTGCATCTGGACTAATTTGGGTCCTGCGGATCGATTGGTACCATCCCCGAGCTTGTACGACCTTCGGAAGAGGTCGACCGACGAAATTCCCCCAAATCTGAGGAGATATTCTTGAATAACTTTTTTTGTGAAGGTCGGAGAGACTTGCAAGTAGGCTCTACCCCCACTAAATGGGGTAGCGCGCATCGATCGGTACCATCCTTGAGCTTCTCCGACTTTCGGAAGGGTTAGGGTTAGGGTTAGGGATGAAAGCACATAGGAGAAAGAGATATTCTTGAATAACTTTTTTTGTGAAGGTCGGAGAGACTTGCAAGTAGGCTCTACCCCCACTAAATGGGGTAGCGCGCATCGATCAGTACCATCCTTGAGCTTCTCCGACTTTCGGAAGGGTTAGGGTTAGGGTTAGGGATGAAAGCACATAGGAGAAAGAGATATTCTTGAATAACTTTTTTTGTGAAGGTCGGAGAGACTTGGAAAGTGGTTGCATCTGGACTAATTTGGGTCCTGCGGATCGATTGGTACCATCCCCGAGCTTGTACGACCTTCGGAAGAGGTCGACCGACGAAATTCCCCCAAATCTGAGGAGATATTCTTGAATAACTTTTTTTGTGAAGGTCGGAGAGACTTGCAAGTAGGCTCTACCCCCACTAAATGGGGTAGCGCGCATCGATCGGTACCATCCTTGAGCTTCTCCGACTTTCGGAAGGGTTAGGGTTAGGGATGAAAGCACATAGGAGAAAGAGATATTCTTGAATAACTTTTTTTGTGAAGGTCGGAGAGACTTGCAAGTAGGCTCTACCCCCACTAAATGGGGTTGCGCGCATCGATCGGTACCATCCTTGAGCTTCTCCGACTTTCGGAAGGGTTAGGGTTAGGGTTAGGGATGAAAGCACATAGGAGAAAGAAATATTCTTGAATAACTTTTTTTGTGAAGGTCGGAGAGACTTGGAAAGTGGTTGCATCTGGACTAATTTGGGTCCTGCGGATCGATTGGTACCATCCCCGAGCTTGTACGACCTTCGGAAGAGGTCGACCGACGAAATTCCCCCAAATCTGAGGAGATATTCTTGAATAACTTTTTTTGTGAAGGTCGGAGAGACTTGCAAGTAGGCTCTACCCCCACTAAATGGGGTAGCGCGCATCGATCGGTACCAATCTTTGAGCTTCTCCGACTTTCGGAAGGGTTAGGGTTAGGGTTAGGGATGAAAGCACATAGGAGAAAGAGATATTCTTGAATAACTTTTTTTGTGAAGGTCGGAGAGACTTGCAAGTACGCTCTACCCCCACTAAATGGGGTAGCGCACATCGATCGGTACCATCCTTGAGCTTCTCCGACTTTCGGAAGGGTTAGGGTTAGGGTTAGGGATGAAAGCACATAGGAGAAAGAGATATTCTTGAATAACTTTTTTTGTGAAGGTCGGAGAGACTTGGAAAGTGGTTGCATCTGGACTAATTTGGGTCCTGCGGATCGATTGGTACCATCCCCGAGCTTGTACGACCTTCGGAAGAGGTCGAACGACGAAATTCCCCCAAATCTGAGGAGATATTCTTGAATAACTTTTTTTGTGAAGGTCGGAGAGACTTGCAAGTAGGCTCTACCCCCACTAAATGGGGTAGCGCGCATCGATCGGTACCATCCTTGAGCTTCTCCGACTTTCGGAAGGGTTAGGGTTAGGGTTAGGGATGAAAGCACATAGGAGAAAGAGATATTCTTGAATAACTTTTTTTGTGAAGGTCGGAGAGACTTGGAAAGTGGTTGCATCTGGACTAATTTGGGTCCTGCGGATCGATTGGTACCATCCCCGAGCTTGTACGACCTTCGGAAGAGGTCGACCGACGAAATTCCCCCAAATCTGAGGAGATATTCTTGAATAACTTTTTTTGTGAAGGTCGGAGAGACTTGCAAGTAGGCTCTACCCCCACTAAATGGGGTAGCGCGCATCGATCGGTACCATCCTTGAGCTTCTCCGACTTTCGGAAGGGTTAGGGTTAGGGTTAGGGATGAAAGCACATAGGAGAAAGAGATATTCTTGAATAACTTTTTTTGTGAAGGTCGGAGAGACTTGCAAGTAGGCTCTACCCCCACTAAATGGGGTTGCGCGCATCGATCGGTACCATCCTTGAGCTTCTCCGACTTTCGGAAGGGTTAGGGTTAGGGTTAGGGATGAAAGCACATAGGAGAAAGAGATATTCTTGAATAACTTTTTTTGTGAAGGTCGGAGAGACTTGAAAAGTGGTTGCATCTGGACTAATTTGGGTCCTGCGGATCGATTGGTACCATCCCCGAGCTTGTACGACCTTCGGAAGAGGTCGACCGACGAAATTCCCCCAAATCTGAGGAGATATTCTTGAATAACTTTTTTTGTGAAGGTCGGAGAGACTTGCAAGTAGGCTCTACCCCCACTAAATGGGGTAGCGCGCATCGATCGGTACCATCCTTGAGCTTCTCCGACTTTCGGAAGGGTTAGGGTTAGGGTTAGGGATGAAAGCACATAGGAGAAAGAGATATTCTTGAATAACTTTTTTTGTGAAGGTCGGAGAGACTTGCAAGTAGGCTCTACCCCCACTAAATGGGGTAGCGCGCATCGATCAGTACCATCCTTGAGCTTCTCCGACTTTCGGAAGGGTTAGGGTTAGGGTTAGGGATGAAAGCACATAGGAGAAAGAGATATTCTTGAATAACTTTTTTTGTGAAGGTCGGAGAGACTTGGAAAGTGGTTGCATCTGGACTAATTTGGGTCCTGCGGATCGATTGGTACCATCCCCGAGCTTGTACGACCTTCGGAAGAGGTCGACCGACGAAATTCCCCCAAATCTGAGGAGATATTCTTGAATAACATTTTTTGTGAAGGTCAGAGAGACTTGCAAGTAGGCTCTACCCCCACTAAATGGGGTAGCGCGCATCGATCGGTACCATCCTTGAGCTTCTCCGACTTTCGGAAGGGTTAGGGTTAGGGTTAGGGATGAAAGCACATAGGAGAAAGAGATATTCTTGAATAACTTTTTTTGTGAAGGTCGGAGAGACTTGCAAGTAGGCTCTACCCCCACTAAATGGGGTTGCGCGCATCGATCGGTACCATCCTTGAGCTTCTCCGACTTTCGGAAGGGTTAGGGTTAGGGTTAGGGATGAAAGCACATAGGAGAAAGAGATATTCTTGAATAACTTTTTTTGTGAAGGTCGGAGAGACTTGGAAAGTGGTTGCATCTGGACTAATTTGGGTCCTGCGGATCGATTGGTACCATCCCCGAGCTTGTACGACCTTCGGAAGAGGTCGACCGACGAAATTCCCCCAAATCTGAGGAGATATTCTTGAATAACTTTTTTTGTGAAGGTCGGAGAGACTTGCAAGTAGGCTCTACCCCCACTAAATGGGGTAGCGCGCATCGATCGGTACCATCCTTGAGCTTCTCCGACTTTCGGAAGGGTTAGGGTTAGGGTTAGGGATGAAAGCACATAGGAGAAAGAGATATTCTTGAATAACTTTTTTTGTGAAGGTCGGAGAGACTTGCAAGTAGGCTCTACCCCCACTAAATGGGGTAGCGCGCATCGATCGGTACTATCCTTGAGCTTCTCCGACTTTCGGAAGGGTTAGGGTTAGGGTTAGGGATGAAAGCACATAGGAGAAAGAGATATTCTTGAATAACTTTTTTTGTGAAGGTCGGAGAGACTTGAAAAGTGGTTGCATCTGGACTAATTTGGGTCCTGCGGATCGATTGGTACCATCCCCGAGCTTGTACGACCTTCGGAAGAGGTCGACCGACGAAATTCCCCCAAATCTGAGGAGATATTCTTGAATAACTTTTTTTGTGAAGGTCGGAGAGACTTGCAAGTAGGCTCTACCCCCACTAAATAGGGTAGCGCGCATCGATCGGTACCATCCTTGAGCTTCTCCGACTTTTGGAAGGGTTAGGGTTAGGGTTAGGGATGAAAGCACATAGGAGAAAGAGATATTCTTGAATAACTTTTTTTGTGAAGGTCGGAGAGACTTGAAAAGTGGTTGCATCTGGACTAATTTGGGTTCTGCGGATCGATTGGTACCATCCCCGAGCTTGTACGACCTTCGGAAGAGGTCGACCGACTAAATTCCCCCAAATCTGAGGAGATATTCTTGAATAACTTTTTTTGTGAAGGTCGGAGAGACTTGCAAGTAGGCTTTACCCCCACTAAATGGGGTAGCGCGCATCGATCGGTACCATCCTTGAGCTTCTCCGACTTTCGGAAGGGTTAGGGTTAGGGTTAGGGATGAAAGCACATAGGAGAAAGAGATATTCTTGAATAACTTTTTTTGTTAAGGTCGGAGAGACTTGCAAGTAGGCTCTACCCCCACTAAATGGGGTAGCGCGCATCGATCGGTACCATCCTTGAGCTTCTCCGACTTTCGGAAGGGTTAGGGTTAGGGTTAGGGATGAAAGCACATAGGAGAAAGAGATATTCTTGAATAACTTTTTTTGTGAAGGTCGGAGAGACTTGCAAGTAGGCTCTACCCCCACTAAATGGGGTTGCGCGCATCGATCGGTACCATCCTTGAGCTTCTCCGACTTTCGGAAGGGTTAGGGTTAGGGTTAGGGATGAAAGCACATAGGAGAAAGAGATATTCTTGAATAACTTTTTTTGTGAAGGTCGGAGAGACTTGGAAAGTGGTTGCATCTGGACTAATTTGGGTCCTGCGGATCGATTGGTACCATCCCCGAGCTTGTACGACCTTCGGAAGAGGTCGACCGACGAAATTCCCCCAAATCTGAGGAGATATTCTTGAATAACTTTTTTTGTGAAGGTCGGAGAGACTTGCAAGTAGGCTCTACCCCCACTAAATGGGGTAGCGCGCATCGATCGGTACCATCCTTGAGCTTCTCCGACTTTCGGAAGGGTTAGGGTTAGGGTTAGGGATGAAAGCACATAGGAGAAAGAGATATTCTTGAATAACTTTTTTTGTGAAGGTCGGAGAGACTTGCAAGTAGGCTCTACCCCCACTAAATGGGGTTGCGCGCATCGATCGGTACCATCCTTGAGCTTCTCCGACTTTCGGAAGGGTTAGGGTTAGGGTTAGGGATGAAAGCACATAGGAGAAAGAGATATTCTTGAATAACTTTTTTTGTGAAGGTCGGAGAGACTTGGAAAGTGGTTGCATCTGGACTAATTTGGGTCCTGCAGATCGATTGGTACCATCCCCGAGCTTGTACGACCTTCGGAAGAGGTCGACCGACGAAATTCCCCCAAATCTGAGGAGATATTCTTGAATAACTTTTTTTGTGAAGGTCGGAGAGACTTGCAAGTAGGCTCTACCCCCACTAAATGGGGTAGCGCGCATCGATCGGTACCATCCTTGAGCTTCTCCGACTTTCGGAAGGGTTAGGGTTAGGGTTAGGGATGAAAGCACATAGGAGAAAGAGATATTCTTGAATAACTTTTTTTGTGAAGGTCGGAGAGACTTGCAAGTAGGCTCTACCCCCACTAAATGGGTTTGCGCGCATCGATCGGTACCATCCTTGAGCTTCTCCGACTTTCGGAAGGGTTAGGGTTAGGGTTAGGGATGAAAGCACATAGGAGAAAGAGATATTCTTGAATAACTTTTTTTGTGAAGGTCGGAGAGACTTGGAAAGTGGTTGCATCTGGACTAATTTGGGTCCTGCAGATCGATTGGTACCATCCCCGAGCTTGTACGACCTTCGGAAGAGGTCGACCGACGAAATTCCCCCAAATCTGAGGAGATATTCTTGAATAACTTTTTTTGTGAAGGTCGGAGAGACTTGCAAGTAGGCTCTACCCCCACTAAATGGGGTAGCGCGCATCGATCGGTACCATCCTTGAGCTTCTCCGACTTTCGGAAGGGTTAGGGTTAGGGTTAGGGATGAAAGCACATAGGAGAAAGAGATATTCTTGAATAACTTTTTTTGTGAAGGTCGGAGAGACTTGCAAGTAGGCTCTACCCCCACTAAATGGGGTAGCGCGCATCGATCGGTACCATCCTTGAGCTTCTCCGACTTTCGGAAGGGTTAGGGTTAGGGTTAGGGATGAAAGCACATAGGAGAAAGAGATATTCTTGAATAACTTTTTTTGTGAAGGTCGGAGAGACTTGGAAAGTGGTTGCATCTGGACTAATTTGGGTCCTGCGGATCGATTGGTACCATCCCCGAGCTTGTACGATCTTCGGAAGAGGTCGACCAACGAAATTCCCCCAAATCTGAGGAGATATTCTTGAATAACTTTTTTTGTGAAGGTCGGAGAGACTTGCAAGTAGGCTCTACCCCCACTAAATGGGGTAGCGCGCATCGATCGGTACCATCCTTGAGCTTCTCCGACTTTCGGAAGGGTTAGGGTTAGGGATGAAAGCACATAGGAGAAAGAGATATTCTTGAATAACTTTTTTTGTGAAGGTCGGAGAGACTTGCAAGTAGGCTCTACCCCCACTAAATGGGGTTGCGCGCATCGATCGGTACCATCCTTGAGCTTCTCCGACTTTCGGAAGGGTTAGGGTTAGGGTTAGGGATGAAAGCACATAGGAGAAAGAGATATTCTTGAATAACTTTTTTTGTGAAGGTCGGAGAGACTTGGAAAGTGGTTGCATCTGGACTAATTTGGGTCCTGCGGATCGATTGGTACCATCCCCGAGCTTGTACGACCTTCGGAAGAGGTCGACCGACGAAATTCCCCCAAATCTGAGGAGATATTCTTGAATAACTTTTTTTGTGAAGGTCGGAGAGACTTGCAAGTAGGCTCTACCCCCACTAAATGGGGTAGCGCGCATCGATCGGTACCAATCTTTGAGCTTCTCCGACTTTCGGAAGGGTTAGGGTTAGGGTTAGGGATGAAAGCACATAGGAGAAAGAGATATTCTTGAATAACTTTTTTTGTGAAGGTCGGAGAGACTTGCAAGTACGCTCTACCCCCACTAAATGGGGTAGCGCGCATCGATCGGTACCATCCTTGAGCTTCTCCGACTTTCGGAAGGGTTAGGGTTAGGGATGAAAGCACATAGGAGAAAGAGATATTCTTGAATAACTTTTTTTGTGAAGGTCGGAGAGACTTGGAAAGTGGTTGCATCTGGACTAATTTGGGTCCTGCTGATCGATTGGTACCATCCCCGAGCTTGTACGACCTTCGGAAGAGGTCGACCGACGAAATTCCCCCAAATCTGAGGAGATATTCTTGAATAACTTTTTTTGTGAAGGTCGGAGAGACTTGCAAGTAGGCTCTACCCCCACTAAATGGGGTAGCGCGCATCGATCGGTACCATCCTTGAGCTTCTCCGACTTTCGGAAGGGTTAGGGCTAGGGTTAGGGATGAAAGCACATAGGAGAAAGAGATATTCTTGAATAACTTTTTTTGTGAAGGTCGGAGAGACTTGGAAAGTGGTTGCATCTGGACTAATTTGGGTCCTGCGGATCGATTGGTACCATCCCTGAGCTTGTACGACCTTCGGAAGAGGTCGACCGACGAAATTCCCCCAAATCTGAGGAGATATTCTTGAATAACTTTTTTTGTGAAGGTCGGAGAGACTTGCAAGTAGGCTCTACCCCCACTAAATGGGGTAGCGCGCATCGATCGGTACCATCCTTGAGCTTCTCCGACTTTCGGAAGGGTTAGGGTTAGGGTTAGGGATGAAAGCACATAGGAGAAAGAGATATTCTTGAATAACTTTTTTTGTGAAGGTCGGAGAGACTTGCAAGTAGGCTCTACCCCCACTAAATGGGGTAGCGCGCATCGATCGGTACCATCCTTGAGCTTCTCCGACTTTCGGAAGGGTTAGGGTTAGGGTTAGGGATGAAAGCACATAGGAGAAAGAGATATTCTTGAATAACTTTTTTTGTGAAGGTCGGAGAGACTTGGAAAGTGGTTGCATCTGGACTAATTTGGGTCCTGCGGATCGATTGGTACCATCCCCGAGCTTGTACGACCTTCGGAAGAGGTCGACCGACGAAATTCCCCCAAATCTGAGGAGATATTCTTGAATAACTTTTTTTGTGAAGGTCGGAGAGACTTGCAAGTAGGCTCTACCCCCACTAAATGGGGTAGCGCGCATCGATCGGTACCATCCTTGAGCTTCTCCGACTTTCGGAAGGGTTAGGGTTAGGGATGAAAGCACATAGGAGAAAGAGATATTCTTGAATAACTTTTTTTGTGAAGGTCGGAGAGACTTGCAAGTAGGCTCTACCCCCACTAAATGGGGTTGCGCGCATCGATCGGTACCATCCTTGAGCTTCTCCGACTTTCGGAAGGGTTAGGGTTAGGGTTAGGGATGAAAGCACATAGGAGAAAGAGATATTCTTGAATAACTTTTTTTGTGAAGGTCGGAGAGACTTGGAAAGTGGTTGCATCTGGACTAATTTGGGTCCTGCGGATCGATTGGTACCATCCCCGAGCTTGTACGACCTTCGGAAGAGGTCGACCGACGAAATTCCCCCAAATCTGAGGAGATATTCTTGAATAACTTTTTTTGTGAAGGTCGGAGAGACTTGCAAGTAGGCTCTACCCCCACTAAATGGGGTAGCGCGCATCGATCGGTACCAATCTTTGAGCTTCTCCGACTTTCGGAAGGGTTAGGGTTAGGGTTAGGGATGAAAGCACATAGGAGAAAGAGATATTCTTGAATAACTTTTTTTGTGAAGGTCGGAGAGACTTGCAAGTACGCTCTACCCCCACTAAATGGGGTAGCGCGCATCGATCGGTACCATCCTTGAGCTTCTCCGACTTTCGGAAGGGTTAGGGTTAGGGTTAGGGATGAAAGCACATAGGAGAAAGAGATATTCTTGAATAACTTTTTTTGTGAAGGTCGGAGAGACTTGGAAAGTGGTTGCATCTGGACTAATTTGGGTCCTGCGGATCGATTGGTACCATCCCCGAGCTTGTACGACCTTCGGAAGAGGTCGACCGACGAAATTCCCCCAAATCTGAGGAGATATTCTTGAATAACTTTTTTTGTGAAGGTCGGAGAGACTTGCAAGTAGGCTCTACCCCCACTAAATGGGGTAGCGCGCATCGATCGGTACCATCCTTGAGCTTCTCCGACTTTCGGAAGGGTTAGGGTTAGGGTTAGGGATGAAAGCACATAGGAGAAAGAGATATTCTTGAATAACTTTTTTTGTGAAGGTCGGAGAGACTTGGAAAGTGGTTGCATCTGGACTAATTTGGGTCCTGCGGATCGATTGGTACCATCCCCGAGCTTGTACGACCTTCGGAAGAGGTCGACCGACGAAATTCCCCCAAATCTGAGGAGATATTCTTGAATAACTTTTTTTGTGAAGGTCGGAGAGACTTGCAAGTAGGCTCTACCCCCACTAAATGGGGTAGCGCGCATCGATCGGTACCATCCTTGAGCTTCTCCGACTTTCGGAAGGGTTAGGGTTAGGGATGAAAGCACATAGGAGAAAGAGATATTCTTGAATAACTTTTTTTGTGAAGGTCGGAGAGACTTGCAAGTAGGCTCTACCCCCACTAAATGGGGTTGCGCGCATCGATCGGTACCATCCTTGAGCTTCTCCGACTTTCGGAAGGGTTAGGGTTAGGGTTAGGGATGAAAGCACATAGGAGAAAGAGATATTCTTGAATAACTTTTTTTGTGAAGGTCGGAGAGACTTGGAAAGTGGTTGCATCTGGACTAATTTGGGTCCTGCAGATCGATTGGTACCATCCCCGAGCTTGTACGACCTTCGGAAGAGGTCGACCGACGAAATTCCCCCAAATCTGAGGAGATATTCTTGAATAACTTTTTTTGTGAAGGTCGGAGAGACTTGCAAGTAGGCTCTACCCCCACTAAATGGGGTAGCGCGCATCGATCGGTACCATCCTTGAGCTTCTCCGACTTTCGGAAGGGTTAGGGTTAGGGTTAGGGATGAAAGCACATAGGAGAAAGAGATATTCTTGAATAACTTTTTTTGTGAAGGTCGGAGAGACTTGCAAGTAGGCTCTACCCCCACTAAATGGGGTAGCGCGCATCGATCAGTACCATCCTTGAGCTTCTCCGACTTTCGGAAGGGTTAGGGTTAGGGTTAGGGATGAAAGCACATAGGAGAAAGAGATATTCTTGAATAACTTTTTTTGTGAAGGTCGGAGAGACTTGGAAAGTGGTTGCATCTGGACTAATTTGGGTCCTGCGGATCGATTGGTACCATCCCCGAGCTTGTACGACCTTCGGAAGAGGTCGACCAACGAAATTCCCCCAAATCTGAGGAGATATTCTTGAATAACTTTTTTTGTGAAGGTCGGAGAGACTTGCAAGTAGGCTCTACCCCCACTAAATGGGGTAGCGCGCATCGATCGGTACCATCTTTGAGCTTCTCCGACTTTCGGAAGGGTTAGGGTTAGGGATGAAAGCACATAGGAGAAAGAGATATTCTTGAATAACTTTTTTTGTGAAGGTCGGAGAGACTTGCAAGTAGGCTCTACCCCCACTAAATGGGGTTGCGCGCATCGATCGGTACCATCCTTGAGCTTCTCCGACTTTCGGAAGGGTTAGGGTTAGGGTTAGGGATGAAAGCACATAGGAGAAAGAGATATTCTTGAATAACTTTTTTTGTGAAGGTCGGAGAGACTTGGAAAGTGGTTGCATCTGGACTAATTTGGGTCCTGCGGATCGATTGGTACCATCCCCGAGCTTGTACGACCTTCGGAAGAGGTCGACCGACGAAATTCCCCCAAATCTGAGGAGATATTCTTGAATAACTTTTTTTGTGAAGGTCGGAGAGACTTGCAAGTAGGCTCTACCCCCACTAAATGGGGTAGCGCGCATCGATCGGTACCAATCTTTGAGCTTCTCCGACTTTCGGAAGGGTTAGGGTTAGGGTTAGGGATGAAAGCACATAGGAGAAAGAGATATTCTTGAATAACTTTTTTTGTGAAGGTCGGAGAGACTTGCAAGTACGCTCTACCCCCACTAAATGGGGTAGCGCGCATCGATCAGTACCATCCTTGAGCTTCTCCGACTTTCGGAAGGGTTAGGGTTAGGGTTAGGGATGAAAGCACATAGGAGAAAGAGATATTCTTGAATAACTTTTTTTGTGAAGGTCGGAGAGACTTGGAAAGTGGTTGCATCTGGACTAATTTGGGTCCTGCTGATCGATTGGTACCATCCCCGAGCTTGTACGACCTTCGGAAGAGGTCGACCGACGAAATTCCCCCAAATCTGAGGAGATATTCTTGAATAACTTTTTTTGTGAAGGTCGGAGAGACTTGCAAGTAGGCTCTACCCCCACTAAATGGGGTAGCGCGCATCGATCGGTACCATCCTTGAGCTTCTCCGACTTTCGGAAGGGTTAGGGCTAGGGTTAGGGATGAAAGCACATAGGAGAAAGAGATATTCTTGAATAACTTTTTTTGTGAAGGTCGGAGAGACTTGGAAAGTGGTTGCATCTGGACTAATTTGGGTCCTGCGGATCGATTGGTACCATCCCCGAGCTTGTACGACCTTCGGAAGAGGTCGACCGACGAAATTCCCCCAAATCTGAGGAGATATTCTTGAATAACTTTTTTTGTGAAGGTCGGAGAGACTTGCAAGTAGGCTCTACCCCCACTAAATGGGGTAGCGCGCATCGATCAGTACCATCCTTGAGCTTCTCCGACTTTCGGAAGGGTTAGGGTTAGGGTTAGGGATGAAAGCACATAGGAGAAAGAGATATTCTTGAATAACTTTTTTTGTGAAGGTCGGAGAGACTTGCAAGTAGGCTCTACCCCCACTAAATGGGGTAGCGCGCATCGATCAGTACCATCCTTGAGCTTCTCCGACTTTCGGAAGGGTTAGGGTTAGGGATGAAAGCACATAGGAGAAAGAGATATTCTTGAATAACTTTTTTTGTGAAGGTCGGAGAGACTTGGAAAGTGGTTGCATCTGGACTAATTTGGGTCCTGCGGATCGATTGGTACCATCCCCGAGCTTGTACGACCTTCGGAAGAGGTCGACCGACGAAATTCCCCCAAATCTGAGGAGATATTCTTGAATAACTTTTTTTGTGAAGGTCGGAGAGACTTGCAAGTAGGCTCTACCCCCACTAAATGGGGTAGCGCGCATCGATCGGTACCATCCTTGAGCTTCTCCGACTTTCGGAAGGGTTAGGGTTAGGGATGAAAGCACATAGGAGAAAGAGATATTCTTGAATAACTTTTTTTGTGAAGGTCGGAGAGACTTGCAAGTAGGCTCTACCCCCACTAAATGGGGTTGCGCGCATCGATCGGTACCATCCTTGAGCTTCTCCGACTTTCGGAAGGGTTAGGGTTAGGGTTAGGGATGAAAGCACATAGGAGAAAGAAATATTCTTGAATAACTTTTTTTGTGAAGGTCGGAGAGACTTGGAAAGTGGTTGCATCTGGACTAATTTGGGTCCTGCGGATCGATTGGTACCATCCCCGAGCTTGTACGACCTTCGGAAGAGGTCGACCGACGAAATTCCCCCAAATCTGAGGAGATATTCTTGAATAACTTTTTTTGTGAAGGTCGGAGAGACTTGCAAGTAGGCTCTACCCCCACTAAATGGGGTAGCGCGCATCGATCGGTACCAATCTTTGAGCTTCTCCGACTTTCGGAAGGGTTAGGGTTAGGGTTAGGGATGAAAGCACATAGGAGAAAGAGATATTCTTGAATAACTTTTTTTGTGAAGGTCGGAGAGACTTGCAAGTACGCTCTACCCCCACTAAATGGGGTAGCGCGCATCGATCGGTACCATCCTTGAGCTTCTCCGACTTTCGGAAGGGTTAGGGTTAGGGTTAGGGATGAAAGCACATAGGAGAAAGAGATATTCTTGAATAACTTTTTTTGTGAAGGTCGGAGAGACTTGGAAAGTGGTTGCATCTGGACTAATTTGGGTCCTGCGGATCGATTGGTACCATCCCCGAGCTTGTACGACCTTCGGAAGAGGTCGACCGACGAAATTCCCCCAAATCTGAGGAGATATTCTTGAATAACTTTTTTTGTGAAGGTCGGAGAGACTTGCAAGTAGGCTCTACCCCCACTAAATGGGGTAGCGCGCATCGATCGGTACCATCCTTGAGCTTCTCCGACTTTCGGAAGGGTTAGGGTTAGGGTTAGGGATGAAAGCACATAGGAGAAAGAGATATTCTTGAATAACTTTTTTTGTGAAGGTCGGAGAGACTTGGAAAGTGGTTGCATCTGGACTAATTTGGGTCCTGCGGATCGATTGGTACCATCCCCGAGCTTGTACGACCTTCGGAAGAGGTCGACCGACGAAATTCCCCCAAATCTGAGGAGATATTCTTGAATAACTTTTTTTGTGAAGGTCGGAGAGACTTGCAAGTAGGCTCTACCCCCACTAAATGGGGTAGCGCGCATCGATCGGTACCATCCTTGAGCTTCTCCGACTTTCGGAAGGGTTAGGGTTAGGGTTAGGGATGAAAGCACATAGGAGAAAGAGATATTCTTGAATAACTTTTTTTGTGAAGGTCGGAGAGACTTGCAAGTAGGCTCTACCCCCACTAAATGGGGTTGCGCGCATCGATCGGTACCATCCTTGAGCTTCTCCGACTTTCGGAAGGGTTAGGGTTAGGGTTAGGGATGAAAGCACATAGGAGAAAGAGATATTCTTGAATAACTTTTTTTGTGAAGGTCGGAGAGACTTGAAAAGTGGTTGCATCTGGACTAATTTGGGTCCTGCGGATCGATTGGTACCATCCCCGAGCTTGTACGACCTTCGGAAGAGGTCGACCGA
Source organism: Limanda limanda (assembly GCF_963576545.1). Lineage (NCBI taxonomy): Eukaryota > Metazoa > Chordata > Actinopteri > Pleuronectiformes > Pleuronectidae > Limanda > Limanda limanda. The sequence goes on from NW_026870461.1 coordinate 347,097, forward strand.
CGAAATTCCCCCAAATCTGAGGAGATATTCTTGAATAACTTTTTTTGTGAAGGTCGGAGAGACTTGCAAGTAGGCTCTACCCCCACTAAATGGGGTAGCGCGCATCGATCGGTACCATCCTTGAGCTTCTCCGACTTTCGGAAGGGTTAGGGTTAGGGTTAGGGATGAAAGCACATAGGAGAAAGAGATATTCTTGAATAACTTTTTTTGTGAAGGTCGGAGAGACTTGCAAGTAGGCTCTACCCCCACTAAATGGGGTAGCGCGCATCGATCGGTACCATCCTTGAGCTTCTCCGACTTTCGGAAGGGTTAGGGTTAGGGTTAGGGATGAAAGCACATAGGAGAAAGAGATATTCTTGAATAACTTTTTTTGTGAAGGTCGGAGAGACTTGGAAAGTGGTTGCATCTGGACTAATTTGGGTCCTGCGGATCGATTGGTACCATCCCCGAGCTTGTACGACCTTCGGAAGAGGTCGACCGACGAAATTCCCCCAAATCTGAGGAGATATTCTTGAATAACATTTTTTGTGAAGGTCAGAGAGACTTGCAAGTAGGCTCTACCCCCACTAAATGGGGTAGCGCGCATCGATCGGTACCATCCTTGAGCTTCTCCGACTTTCGGAAGGGTTAGGGTTAGGGTTAGGGATGAAAGCACATAGGAGAAAGAGATATTCTTGAATAACTTTTTTTGTGAAGGTCGGAGAGACTTGCAAGTAGGCTCTACCCCCACTAAATGGGGTTGCGCGCATCGATCGGTACCATCCTTGAGCTTCTCCGACTTTCGGAAGGGTTAGGGTTAGGGTTAGGGATGAAAGCACATAGGAGAAAGAGATATTCTTGAATAACTTTTTTTGTGAAGGTCGGAGAGACTTGGAAAGTGGTTGCATCTGGACTAATTTGGGTCCTGCGGATCGATTGGTACCATCCCCGAGCTTGTACGACCTTCGGAAGAGGTCGACCGACGAAATTCCCCCAAATCTGAGGAGATATTCTTGAATAACTTTTTTTGTGAAGGTCGGAGAGACTTGCAAGTAGGCTCTACCCCCACTAAATGGGGTAGCGCGCATCGATCGGTACCATCCTTGAGCTTCTCCGACTTTCGGAAGGGTTAGGGTTAGGGTTAGGGATGAAAGCACATAGGAGAAAGAGATATTCTTGAATAACTTTTTTTGTGAAGGTCGGAGAGACTTGCAAGTAGGCTCTACCCCCACTAAATGGGGTAGCGCGCATCGATCGGTACTATCCTTGAGCTTCTCCGACTTTCGGAAGGGTTAGGGTTAGGGTTAGGGATGAAAGCACATAGGAGAAAGAGATATTCTTGAATAACTTTTTTTGTGAAGGTCGGAGAGACTTGAAAAGTGTTTGCATCTGGACTAATTTGGGTCCTGCGGATCGATTGGTACCATCCCCGAGCTTGTACGACCTTCGGAAGAGGTCGACCGACGAAATTCCCCCAAATCTGAGGAGATATTCTTGAATAACTTTTTTTGTGAAGGTCGGAGAGACTTGCAAGTAGGCTCTACCCCCACTAAATAGGGTAGCGCGCATCGATCGGTACCATCCTTGAGCTTCTCCGACTTTCGGAAGGGTTAGGGTTAGGGTTAGGGATGAAAGCACATAGGAGAAAGAGATATTCTTGAATAACTTTTTTTGTGAAGGTCGGAGAGACTTGAAAAGTGGTTGCATCTGGACTAATTTGGGTTCTGCGGATCGATTGGTACCATCCCCGAGCTTGTACGACCTTCGGAAGAGGTCGACCGACTAAATTCCCCCAAATCTGAGGAGATATTCTTGAATAACTTTTTTTGTGAAGGTCGGAGAGACTTGCAAGTAGGCTTTACCCCCACTAAATGGGGTAGCGCGCATCGATCGGTACCATCCTTGAGCTTCTCCGACTTTCGGAAGGGTTAGGGTTAGGGTTAGGGATGAAAGCACATAGGAGAAAGAGATATTCTTGAATAACTTTTTTTGTGAAGGTCGGAGAGACTTGAAAAGTGGTTGCATCTGGACTAATTTGGGTCCTGCGGATCGATTGGTACCATCCCCGAGCTTGTACGACCTTCGGAAGAGGTCGACCGACGAAATTCCCCCAAATCTGAGGAGATATTCTTGAATAACTTTTTTTGTGAAGGTCGGAGAGACTTGCAAGTAGGCTCTACCCCCACTAAATGGGGTAGCGCGCATCGATCGGTACCATCCTTGAGCTTCTCCGACTTTCGGAAGGGTTAGGGTTAGGGTTAGGGATGAAAGCACATAGGAGAAAGAGATATTCTTGAATAACTTTTTTTGTGAAGGTCGGAGAGACTTGCAAGTAGGCTCTACCCCCACTAAATGGGGTAGCGCGCATCGATCGGTACCATCCTTGAGCTTCTCCGACTTTCGGAAGGGTTAGGGTTAGGGTTAGGGATGAAAGCACATAGGAGAAAGAGATATTCTTGAATAACTTTTTTTGTGAAGGTCGGAGAGACTTGGAAAGTGGTTGCATCTGGACTAATTTGGGTCCTGCGGATCGATTGGTACCATCCCCGAGCTTGTACGACCTTCGGAAGAGGTCGACCGACGAAATTCCCCCAAATCTGAGGAGATATTCTTGAATAACATTTTTTGTGAAGGTCAGAGAGACTTGCAAGTAGGCTCTACCCCCACTAAATGGGGTAGCGCGCATCGATCGGTACCATCCTTGAGCTTCTCCGACTTTCGGAAGGGTTAGGGTTAGGGTTAGGGATGAAAGCACATAGGAGAAAGAGATATTCTTGAATAACTTTTTTTGTGAAGGTCGGAGAGACTTGCAAGTAGGCTCTACCCCCACTAAATGGGGTTGCGCGCATCGATCGGTACCATCCTTGAGCTTCTCCGACTTTCGGAAGGGTTAGGGTTAGGGTTAGGGATGAAAGCACATAGGAGAAAGAGATATTCTTGAATAACTTTTTTTGTGAAGGTCGGAGAGACTTGGAAAGTGGTTGCATCTGGACTAATTTGGGTCCTGCGGATCGATTGGTACCATCCCCGAGCTTGTACGACCTTCGGAAGAGGTCGACCGACGAAATTCCCCCAAATCTGAGGAGATATTCTTGAATAACTTTTTTTGTGAAGGTCGGAGAGACTTGCAAGTAGGCTCTACCCCCACTAAATGGGGTAGCGCGCATCGATCGGTACCATCCTTGAGCTTCTCCGACTTTCGGAAGGGTTAGGGTTAGGGTTAGGGATGAAAGCACATAGGAGAAAGAGATATTCTTGAATAACTTTTTTTGTGAAGGTCGGAGAGACTTGCAAGTAGGCTCTACCCCCACTAAATGGGGTAGCGCGCATCGATCGGTACTATCCTTGAGCTTCTCCGACTTTCGGAAGGGTTAGGGTTAGGGTTAGGGATGAAAGCACATAGGAGAAAGAGATATTCTTGAATAACTTTTTTTGTGAAGGTCGGAGAGACTTGAAAAGTGGTTGCATCTGGACTAATTTGGGTCCTGCGGATCGATTGGTACCATCCCCGAGCTTGTACGACCTTCGGAAGAGGTCGACCGACGAAATTCCCCCAAATCTGAGGAGATATTCTTGAATAACTTTTTTTGTGAAGGTCGGAGAGACTTGCAAGTAGGCTCTACCCCCACTAAATAGGGTAGCGCGCATCGATCGGTACCATCCTTGAGCTTCTCCGACTTTCGGAAGGGTTAGGGTTAGGGTTAGGGATGAAAGCACATAGGAGAAAGAGATATTCTTGAATAACTTTTTTTGTGAAGGTCGGAGAGACTTGAAAAGTGGTTGCATCTGGACTAATTTGGGTTCTGCGGATCGATTGGTACCATCCCCGAGCTTGTACGACCTTCGGAAGAGGTCGACCGACTAAATTCCCCCAAATCTGAGGAGATATTCTTGAATAACTTTTTTTGTGAAGGTCGGAGAGACTTGCAAGTAGGCTTTACCCCCACTAAATGGGGTAGCGCGCATCGATCGGTACCATCCTTGAGCTTCTCCGACTTTCGGAAGGGTTAGGGTTAGGGTTAGGGATGAAAGCACATAGGAGAAAGAGATATTCTTGAATAACTTTTTTTGTTAAGGTCGGAGAGACTTGCAAGTAGGCTCTACCCCCACTAAATGGGGTAGCGCGCATCGATCGGTACCATCCTTGAGCTTCTCCGACTTTCGGAAGGGTTAGGGTTAGGGTTAGGGATGAAAGCACATAGGAGAAAGAGATATTCTTGAATAACTTTTTTTGTGAAGGTCGGAGAGACTTGCAAGTAGGCTCTACCCCCACTAAATGGGGTTGCGCGCATCGATCGGTACCATCCTTGAGCTTCTCCGACTTTCGGAAGGGTTAGGGTTAGGGTTAGGGATGAAAGCACATAGGAGAAAGAGATATTCTTGAATAACTTTTTTTGTGAAGGTCGGAGAGACTTGGAAAGTGGTTGCATCTGGACTAATTTGGGTCCTGCGGATCGATTGGTACCATCCCCGAGCTTGTACGACCTTCGGAAGAGGTCGACCGACGAAATTCCCCCAAATCTGAGGAGATATTCTTGAATAACTTTTTTTGTGAAGGTCGGAGAGACTTGCAAGTAGGCTCTACCCCCACTAAATGGGGTAGCGCGCATCGATCGGTACCATCCTTGAGCTTCTCCGACTTTCGGAAGGGTTAGGGTTAGGGTTAGGGATGAAAGCACATAGGAGAAAGAGATATTCTTGAATAACTTTTTTTGTGAAGGTCGGAGAGACTTGCAAGTAGGCTCTACCCCCACTAAATGGGGTTGCGCGCATCGATCGGTACCATCCTTGAGCTTCTCCGACTTTCGGAAGGGTTAGGGTTAGGGATGAAAGCACATAGGAGAAAGAGATATTCTTGAATAACTTTTTTTGTGAAGGTCGGAGAGACTTGGAAAGTGGTTGCATCTGGACTAATTTGGGTCCTGCGGATCGATTGGTACCATCCCCGAGCTTGTACGACCTTCGGAAGAGGTCGACCGACGAAATTCCCCCAAATCTGAGGAGATATTCTTGAATAACTTTTTTTGTGAAGGTCGGAGAGACTTGCAAGTAGGCTCTACCCCCACTAAATGGGGTAGCGCGCATCGATCGGTACCATCCTTGAGCTTCTCCGACTTTCGGAAGGGTTAGGGTTAGGGTTAGGGTTAGGGATGAAAGCACATAGGAGAAAGAGATATTCTTGAATAACTTTTTTTGTGAAGGTTGGAGAGACTTGCAAGTAGGCTCTACCCCCACTAAATGGGGTTGCGCGCATCGATCGGTACCATCCTTGAGCTTCTCCGACTTTCGGAAGGGTTAGGGTTAGGGATGAAAGCACATAGGAGAAAGAGATATTCTTGAATAACTTTTTTTGTGAAGGTCGGAGAGACTTGGAAAGTGGTTGCATCTGGACTAATTTGGGTCCTGCAGATCGATTGGTACCATCCCCGAGCTTGTACGACCTTCGGAAGAGGTCGACCGACGAAATTCCCCCAAATCTGAGGAGATATTCTTGAATAACTTTTTTTGTGAAGGTCGGAGAGACTTGCAAGTAGGCTCTACCCCCACTAAATGGGGTAGCGCGCATCGATCGGTACCATCCTTGAGCTTCTCCGACTTTCGGAAGGGTTAGGGTTAGGGTTAGGGATGAAAGCACATAGGAGAAAGAGATATTCTTGAATAACTTTTTTTGTGAAGGTCGGAGAGACTTGCAAGTAGGCTCTACCCCCACTAAATGGGGTTGCGCGCATCGATCGGTACCATCCTTGAGCTTCTCCGACTTTCGGAAGGGTTAGGGTTAGGGTTAGGGATGAAAGCACATAGGAGAAAGAGATATTCTTGAATAACTTTTTTTGTGAAGGTCGGAGAGACTTGGAAAGTGGTTGCATCTGGACTAATTTGGGTCCTGCGGATCGATTGGTACCATCCCCGAGCTTGTACGACCTTCGGAAGAGGTCGACCGACGAAATTCCCCCAAATCTGAGGAGATATTCTTGAATAACTTTTTTTGTGAAGGTCGGAGAGACTTGCAAGTAGGCTCTACCCCCACTAAATGGGGTAGCGCGCATCGATCGGTACCATCCTTGAGCTTCTCCGACTTTCGGAAGGGTTAGGGTTAGGGTTAGGGATGAAAGCACATAGGAGAAAGAGATATTCTTGAATAACTTTTTTTGTGAAGGTTGGAGAGACTTGCAAGTAGGCTCTACCCCCACTAAATGGGGTTGCGCGCATCGATCAGTACCATCCTTGAGCTTCTCCGACTTTCGGAAGGGTTAGGGTTAGGGTTAGGGATGAAAGCACATAGGAGAAAGAGATATTCTTGAATAACTTTTTTTGTGAAGGTCGGAGAGACTTGGAAAGTGGTTGCATCTGGACTAATTTGGGTCCTGCAGATCGATTGGTACCATCCCCGAGCTTGTACGACCTTCGGAAGAGGTCGACCGACGAAATTCCCCCAAATCTGAGGAGATATTCTTGAATAACTTTTTTTGTGAAGGTCGGAGAGACTTGCAAGTAGGCTCTACCCCCACTAAATGGGGTAGCGCGCATCGATCGGTACCATCCTTGAGCTTCTCCGACTTTCGGAAGGGTTAGGGTTAGGGTTAGGGATGAAAGCACATAGGAGAAAGAGATATTCTTGAATAACTTTTTTTGTGAAGGTCGGAGAGACTTGCAAGTAGGCTCTACCCCCACTAAATGGGGTTGCGCGCATCGATCGGTACCATCCTTGAGCTTCTCCGACTTTCGGAAGGGTTAGGGTTAGGGTTAGGGATGAAAGCACATAGGAGAAAGAGATATTCTTGAATAACTTTTTTTGTGAAGGTCGGAGAGACTTGGAAAGTGGTTGCATCTGGACTAATTTGGGTCCTGCAGATCGATTGGTACCATCCCCGAGCTTGTACGACCTTTGGAAGAGGTCGACCGACGAAATTCCCCCAAATCTGAGGAGATATTCTTGAATAACTTTTTTTGTGAAGGTCGGAGAGACTTGCAAGTAGGCTCTACCCCCACTAAATGGGGTAGCGCGCATCGATCGGTACCATCCTTGAGCTTCTCCGACTTTCGGAAGGGTTAGGGTTAGGGTTAGGGATGAAAGCACATAGGAGAAAGAGATATTCTTGAATAACTTTTTTTGTGAAGGTCGGAGAGACTTGCAAGTAGGCTCTACCCCCACTAAATGGGGTAGCGCGCATCGATCGGTACCATCCTTTAGCTTCTCCGACTTTCGGAAGGGTTAGGGTTAGGGTTAGGGCTGAAAGCACATAGGAGAAAGAGATATTCTTGAATAACTTTTTTTGTGAAGGTCGGAGAGACTTGGAAAGTGGTTGCATCTGGACTAATTTGGGTCCTGCAGATCGATTGGTACCATCCCCGAGCTTGTACGACCTTCGGAAGAGGTCGACCGACGAAATTCCCCCAAATCTGAGGAGATATTCTTGAATAACTTTTTTTGTGAAGGTCGGAGAGACTTGCAAGTAGGCTCTACCCCCACTAAATGGGGTAGCGCGCATCGATCGGTACCATCCTTGAGCTTCTCCGACTTTCGGAAGGGTTAGGGTTAGGGTTAGGGATGAAAGCACATAGGAGAAAGAGATATTCTTGAATAACTTTTTTTGTGAAGGTCGGAGAGACTTGCAAGTAGGCTCTACCCCCACTAAATGGGGTAGCACACATCGATCGGTACCATCCTTGAGCTTCTCCGACTTTCGGAAGGGTTAGGGTTAGGGTTAGGGATGAAAGCACATAGGAGAAAGAGATATTCTTGAATAACTTTTTTTGTGAAGGTCGGAGAGACTTGCAAGTAGGCTGTACCCCCACTAAATGGGGTAGCGCGCATCGATCGGTACCATCCTTGAGCTTCTCCGACTTTCGGAAGGGTTAGGGTTAGGGTTAGGGATGAAAGCACATAGGAGAAAGAGATATTCTTGAATAACTTTTTTTGTGAAGGTCGGAGAGACTTGCAAGTAGGCTCTACCCCCACTAAATGGGGTTGCGCGCATCGATCGGTACCATCATTGAGCTTCTCCGACTTTCGGAAGGGTTAGGGTTAGGGTTAGGGATGAAAGCACATAGGAGAAAGAGATATTCTTGAATAACTTTTTTTGTGAAGGTCGGAGAGACTTGGAAAGTGGTTGCATCTGGACTAATTTGGGTCCTGCGGATCGATTGGTACCATCCCCGAGCTTGTACGACCTTCGGAAGAGGTCGACCGACGAAATTCCCCCAAATCTGAGGAGATATTCTTGAATAACTTTTTTTGTGAAGGTCGGAGAGACTTGCAAGTAGGCTCTACCCCCACTAAATGGGGTAGCGCGCATCGATCGGTACCATCCTTGAGCTTCTCCGACTTTCGGAAGGGTTAGGGTTAGGGTTAGGGATGAAAGCACATAGGAGAAAGAGATATTCTTGAATAACTTTTTTTGTGAAGGTCGGAGAGACTTGCAAGTAGGCTCTACCCCCACTAAATGGGGTTGCGCGCATCGATCGGTACCATCCTTGAGCTTCTCCGACTTTCGGAAGGGTTAGGGTTAGGGTTAGGGATGAAAGCACATAGGAGAAAGAGATATTCTTGAATAACTTTTTTTGTGAAGGTCGGAGAGACTTGGAAAGTGGTTGCATCTGGACTAATTTGGGTCCTGCAGATCGATTGGTACCATCCCCGAGCTTGTACGACCTTCGGAAGAGGTCGACCGACGAAATTCCCCCAAATCTGAGGAGATATTCTTGAATAACTTTTTTTGTGAAGGTCGGAGAGACTTGCAAGTAGGCTCTACCCCCACTAAATGGGGTAGCGCGCATCGATCGGTACCATCCTTGAGCTTCTCCGACTTTCGGAAGGGTTAGGGTTAGGGTTAGGGATGAAAGCACATAGGAGAAAGAGATATTCTTGAATAACTTTTTTTGTGAAGGTCGGAGAGACTTGCAAGTAGGCTCTACCCCCACTAAATGGGTTTGCGCGCATCGATCGGTACCATCCTTGAGCTTCTCCGACTTTCGGAAGGGTTAGGGTTAGGGTTAGGGATGAAAGCACATAGGAGAAAGAGATATTCTTGAATAACTTTTTTTGTGAAGGTCGGAGAGACTTGGAAAGTGGTTGCATCTGGACTAATTTGGGTCCTGCAGATCGATTGGTACCATCCCCGAGCTTGTACGACCTTCGGAAGAGGTCGACCGACGAAATTCCCCCAAATCTGAGGAGATATTCTTGAATAACTTTTTTTGTGAAGGTCGGAGAGACTTGCAAGTAGGCTCTACCCCCACTAAATGGGGTAGCGCGCATCGATCGGTACCATCCTTGAGCTTCTCCGACTTTCGGAAGGGTTAGGGTTAGGGTTAGGGATGAAAGCACATAGGAGAAAGAGATATTCTTGAATAACTTTTTTTGTGAAGGTCGGAGAGACTTGCAAGTAGGCTCTACCCCCACTAAATGGGGTAGCGCGCATCGATCGGTACCATCCTTGAGCTTCTCCGACTTTCGGAAGGGTTAGGGTTAGGGTTAGGGATGAAAGCACATAGGAGAAAGAGATATTCTTGAATAACTTTTTTTGTGAAGGTCGGAGAGACTTGGAAAGTGGTTGCATCTGGACTAATTTGGGTCCTGCAGATCGATTGGTACCATCCCCGAGCTTGTACGACCTTCGGAAGAGGTCGACCGACGAAATTCCCCCAAATCTGAGGAGATATTCTTGAATAACTATTTTGTGAAGGTCGGAGAGACTTGCAAGTAGGCTCTACCCCCACTAAATGGGGTAGCGCGCATCGATCGGTACCATCCTTGAGCTTCTCCGACTTTCGGAAGGGTTAGGGTTAGGGTTAGGGATGAAAGCACATAGGAGAAAGAGATATTCTTGAATAACTTTTTTTGTGAAGGTCGGAGAGACTTGCAAGTAGGCTCTACCCCCACTAAATGGGGTAGCGCGCATCGATCGGTACCATCCTTGAGCTTCTCCGACTTTCGGAAGGGTTAGGGTTAGGGTTAGGGATGAAAGCACATAGGAGAAAGAGATATTCTTGAATAACTTTTTTTGTGAAGGTCGGAGAGACTTGGAAAGTGGTTGCATCTGGACTAATTTGGGTCCTGCGGATCGATTGGTACCATCCCCGAGCTTGTACGACCTTCGGAAGAGGTCGACCGACGAAATTCCCCCAAATCTGAGGAGATATTCTTGAATAACTTTTTTTGTGAAGGTCGGAGAGACTTGCAAGTAGGCTCTACCCCCACTAAATGGGGTAGCGCGCATCGATCGGTACCATCCTTGAGCTTCTCCGACTTTCGGAAGGGTTAGGGTTAGGGTTAGGGATGAAAGCACATAGGAGAAAGAGATATTCTTGAATAACTTTTTTTGTGAAGGTCGGAGAGACTTGCAAGTAGGCTCTACCCCCACTAAATGGGGTTGCGCGCATCGATCGGTACCATCCTTGAGCTTCTCCGACTTTCGGAAGGGTTAGGGTTAGGGATGAAAGCACATAGGAGAAAGAGATATTCTTGAATAACTTTTTTTGTGAAGGTCGGAGAGACTTGGAAAGTGGTTGCATCTGGACTAATTTGGGTCCTGCGGATCGATTGGTACCATCCCCGAGCTTGTACGACCTTCGGAAGAGGTCGACCGACGAAATTCCCCCAAATCTGAGGAGATATTCTTGAATAACTTTTTTTGTGAAGGTCGGAGAGACTTGCAAGTAGGCTCTACCCCCACTAAATGGGGTAGCGCGCATCGATCGGTACCATCCTTGAGCTTCTCCGACTTTCGGAAGGGTTAGGGTTAGGGTTAGGGATGAAAGCACATAGGAGAAAGAGATATTCTTGAATAACTTTTTTTGTGAAGGTCGGAGAGACTTGGAAAGTGGTTGCATCTGGACTAATTTGGGTCCTGCGGATCGATTGGTACCATCCCCGAGCTTGTACGACCTTCGGAAGAGGTCGACCGACGAAATTCCCCCAAATCTGAGGAGATATTCTTGAATAACTTTTTTTGTGAAGGTCGGAGAGACTTGCAAGTAGGCTCTACCCCCACTAAATGGGGTAGCGCGCATCGATCGGTACCATCCTTGAGCTTCTCCGACTTTCGGAAGGGTTAGGGTTAGGGTTAGGGATGAAAGCACATAGGAGAAAGAGATATTCTTGAATAACTTTTTTTGTGAAGGTCGGAGAGACTTGCAAGTAGGCTCTACCCCCACTAAATGGGGTTGCGCGCATCGATCGGTACCATCCTTGAGCTTCTCCGACTTTCGGAAGGGTTAGGGTTAGGGTTAGGGATGAAAGCACATAGGAGAAAGAGATATTCTTGAATAACTTTTTTTGTGAAGGTCGGAGAGACTTGGAAAGTGGTTGCATCTGGACTAATTTGGGTCCTGCGGATCGATTGGTACCATCCCCGAGCTTGTACGACCTTCGGAAGAGGTCGACCGACGAAATTCCCCCAAATCTGAGGAGATATTCTTGAATAACTTTTTTTGTGAAGGTCGGAGAGACTTGCAAGTAGGCTCTACCCCCACTAAATGGGGTAGCGCGCATCGATCGGTACCATCTTTGAGCTTCTCCGACTTTCGGAAGGGTTAGGGTTAGGGTTAGGGATGAAAGCACATAGGAGAAAGAGATATTCTTGAATAACTTTTTTTGTGAAGGTCGGAGAGACTTGCAAGTAGGCTCTACCCCCACTAAATGGGGTTGCGCGCATCGATCGGTACCATCCTTGAGCTTCTCAGACTTTCGGAAGGGTTAGGGTTAGGGTTAGGGATGAAAGCACATAGGAGAAAGAGATATTCTTGAATAACTTTTTTTGTGAAGGTCGGAGAGACTTAGAAAGTGGTTGCATCTGGACTAATTTGGGTCCTGCGGATCGATTGGTACCATCCCCGAGCTTGTACGACCTTCGGAAGAGGTCGACCGACGAAATTCCCCCAAATCTGAGGAGATATTCTTGAATAACTGTTTTTGTGAAGGACGGAGAGACTTGCAAGTAGGCTCTACCCCCACTAAATGGGGTAGCGCGCATCGATCGGTACCATCCTTGAGCTTCTCCGACTTTCGGAAGGGTTAGGGTTAGGGTTAGGGATGAAAGCACATAGGAGAAAGAGATATTCTTGAATAACTTTTTTTGTGAAGGTCGGAGAGACTTGCAAGTAGGCTCTACCCCCACTAAATGGGGTTGCGCGCATCGATCGGTACCATCCTTGAGCTTCTCCGACTTTCGGAAGGGTTAGGGTTAGGGTTAGGGATGAAAGCACATAGGAGAAAGAGATATTCTTGAATAACTTTTTTTGTGAAGGTCGGAGAGACTTGGAAAGTGGTTGCATCTGGACTAATTTGGGTCCTGCGGATCGATTGGTACCATCCCCGAGCTTGTACGACCTTCGAAAGAGGTCGACCGACGAAATTCCCCCAAATCTGAGGAGATATTCTTGAATAACTTTTTTTGTGAAGGTCGGAGAGACTTGCAAGTAGGCTCTACCCCCACTAAATGGGGTAGCGCGCATCGATCGGTACCATCCTTGAGCTTCTCCGACTTTCGGAAGGGTTAGGGTTAGGGTTAGGGATGAAAGCACATAGGAGAAAGAGATATTCTTGAATAACTTTTTTTGTGAAGGTCGGAGAGACTTGGAAAGTGGTTACATCTGGACTAATTTGGGTCCTGCGGATCGATTGGTACCATCCCCGAGCTTGTACGACCTTCGGAAGAGGTCGACCGACGAAATTCCCCCAAATCTGAGGAGATATTCTTGAATAACTTTTTTTGTGAAGGTCGGAGAGACTTGCAAGTAGGCTCTACCCCCACTAAATGGGGTAGCGCGCATCGATCGGTACCATCCTTGAGCTTCTCCGACTTTCGGAAGGGTTAGGGTTAGGGTTAGGGATGAAAGCACATAGGAGAAAGAGATATTCTTGAATAACTTTTTTTGTGAAGGTCGGAGAGACTTGCAAGTAGGCTCTACCCCCACTAAATGGGGTTGCGCGCATCGATCGGTACCATCCTTGAGCTTCTCCGACTTTCGGAAGGGTTAGGGTTAGGGTTAGGGATGAAAGCACATAGGAGAAAGAGATATTCTTGAATAACTTTTTTTGTGAAGGTCGGAGAGACTTGGAAAGTGGTTACATCTGGACTAATTTGGGTCCTGCGGATCGATTGGTACCATCCCCGAGCTTGTACGACCTTCGGAAGAGGTCGACCGACGAAATTCCCCCAAATCTGAGGAGATATTCTTGAATAACTTTTTTTGTGAAGGTCGGAGAGACTTGCAAGTAGGCTCTACCCCCACTAAATGGGGTAGCGCGCATCGATCGGTACCATCCTTGAGCTTCTCCGACTTTCGGAAGGGTTAGGGTTAGGGTTAGGGATGAAAGCACATAGGAGAAAGAGATATTCTTGAATAACTTTTTTTGTGAAGGTCGGAGAGACTTGCAAGTAGGCTCTACCCCCACTAAATGGGGTTGCGCGCATCGATCGGTACCATCCTTGAGCTTCTCCGACTTTCGGAAGGGTTAGGGTTAGGGATGAAAGCACATAGGAGAAAGAGATATTCTTGAATAACTTTTTTTGTGAAGGTCGGAGAGACTTGGAAAGTGGTTGCATCTGGACTAATTTGGGTCCTGCGGATCGATTGGTACCATCCCCGAGCTTGTACGACCTTCGGAAGAGGTCGACCGACGAAATTCCCCCAAATCTGAGGAGATATTCTTGAATAACTTTTTTTGTGAAGGTCGGAGAGACTTGCAAGTAGGCTCTACCCCCACTAAATGGGGTAGCGCGCATCGATCGGTACCATCCTTGAGCTTCTCCGACTTTCGGAAGGGTTAGGGTTAGGGTTAGGGATGAAAGCACATAGGAGAAAGAGATATTCTTGAATAACTTTTTTTGTGAAGGTCGGAGAGACTTGGAAAGTGGTTACATCTGGACTAATTTGGGTCCTGCGGATCGATTGGTACCATCCCCGAGCTTGTACGACCTTCGGAAGAGGTCGACCGACGAAATTCCCCCAAATCTGAGGAGATATTCTTGAATAACTTTTTTTGTGAAGGTCGGAGAGACTTGCAAGTAGGCTCTACCCCCACTAAATGGGGTAGCGCGCATCGATCGGTACCATCCTTGAGCTTCTCCGACTTTCGGAAGGGTTAGGGTTAGGGTTAGGGATGAAAGCACATAGGAGAAAGAGATATTCTTGAATAACTTTTTTTGTGAAGGTCGGAGAGACTTGCAAGTAGGCTCTACCCCCACTAAATGGGGTTGCGCGCATCGATCGGTACCATCCTTGAGCTTCTCCGACTTTCGGAAGGGTTAGGGTTAGGGATGAAAGCACATAGGAGAAAGAGATATTCTTGAATAACTTTTTTTGTGAAGGTCGGAGAGACTTGCAAGTAGGCTCTACCCCCACTAAATGGGGTTGCGCGCATCGATCGGTACCATCCTTGAGCTTCTCCGACTTTCGGAAGGGTTAGGGTTAGGGTTAGGGATGAAAGCACATAGGAGAAAGAGATATTCTTGAATAACTTTTTTTGTGAAGGTCGGAGAGACTTGGAAAGTGGTTGCATCTGGACTAATTTGGGTCCTGCGGATCGATTGGTACCATCACCGAGCTTGTACGACCTTCGGAAGAGGTCGACCGACGAAATTCCCCCAAATCTGAGGAGATATTCTTGAATAACTTTTTTTGTGAAGGTCGGAGAGACTTGCAAGTAGGCTCTACCCCCACTAAATGGGGTAACGCGCATCGATCGGTACCATCCTTGAGCTTCTCCGACTTTCGGAAGGGTTAGGGTTAGGGTTAGGGATGAAAGCACATAGGAGAAAGAGATATTCTTGAATAACTTTTTTTGTGAAGGTCGGAGAGACTTGCAAGTAGGCTCTACCCCCACTAAATGGGGTAGCGCGCATCGATCGGTACTATCCTTGAGCTTCTCCGACTTTCGGAAGGGTTAGGGTTAGGGTTAGGGATGAAAGCACATAGGAGAAAGAGATATTCTTGAATAACTTTTTTTGTGAAGGTCGGAGAGACTTGCAAGTAGGCTCTACCCCCACTAAATGGGGTAGCGCGCATCGATCGGTACTATCCTTGAGCTTCTCCGACTTTCGGAAGGGTTAGGGTTAGGGTTAGGGATGAAAGCACATAGGAGAAAGAGATATTCTTGAATAACTTTTTTTGTGAAGGTCGGAGAGACTTGAAAAGTGGTTGCATCTGGACTAATTTGGGTTCTGCAGATCGATTGGTACCATCCCCGAGCTTGTACGACCTTCGGAAGAGGTCGACCGACTAAATTCCCCCAAATCTGAGGAGATATTCTTGAATAACTTTTTTTGTGAAGGTCGGAGAGACTTGCAAGTAGGCTTTACCCCCACTAAATGGGGTAGCGCGCATCGATCGGTACCATCCTTGAGCTTCTCCGACTTTCGGAAGGGTTAGGGTTAGGGTTAGGGATGAAAGCACATAGGAGAAAGAGATATTCTTGAATAACTTTTTTTGTTAAGGTCGGAGAGACTTGCAAGTAGGCTCTACCCCCACTAAATGGGGTAGCGCGCATCGATCGGTACCATCCTTGAGCTTCTCCGACTTTCGGAAGGGTTAGGGTTAGGGTTAGGGATGAAAGCACATAGGAGAAAGAGATATTCTTGAATAACTTTTTTTGTGAAGGTCGGAGAGACTTGCAAGTAGGCTCTACCCCCACTAAATGGGGTTGCGCGCATCGATCGGTACCATCTTTGAGCTTCTCCGACTTTCGGAAGGGTTAGGGTTAGGGTTAGGGATGAAAGCACATAGGAGAAAGAGATATTCTTGAATAACTTTTTTTGTGAAGGTCGGAGAGACTTGGAAAGTGGTTGCATCTGGACTAATTTGGGTCCTGCGGATCGATTGGTACCATCCTCGAGCTTGTACGACCTTCGGAAGAGGTCGACCGACGAAATTCCCCCAAATCTGAGGAGATATTCTTGAATAACTTTTTTTGTGAAGGTCGGAGAGACTTGCAAGTAGGCTCTACCCCCACTAAATGGGGTAGCGCGCATCGATCGGTACCATCCTTGAGCTTCTCCGACTTTCGGAAGGGTTAGGGTTAGGGTTAGGGATGAAAGCACATAGGAGAAAGAGATATTCTTGAATAACTTTTTTTGTGAAGGTCGGAGAGACTTGCAAGTAGGCTCTACCCCCACTAAATGGGGTTGCGCGCATCGATCGGTACCATCCTTGAGCTTCTCCGACTTTCGGAAGGGTTAGGGTTAGGGTTAGGGATGAAAGCACATAGGAGAAAGAGATATTCTTGAATAACTTTTTTTGTGAAGGTCGGAGAGACTTGGAAAGTGGTTGCATCTGGACTAATTTGGGTCCTGCAGATCGATTGGTACCATCCCCGAGCTTGTACGACCTTCGGAAGAGGTCGACCGACGAAATTCCCCCAAATCTGAGGAGATATTCTTGAATAACTTTTTTTGTGAAGGTCGGAGAGACTTGCAAGTAGGCTCTACCCCCACTAAATGGGGTAGCGCGCATCGATCGGTACCATCCTTGAGCTTCTCCGACTTTCGGAAGGGTTAGGGTTAGGGTTAGGGATGAAAGCACATAGGAGAAAGAGATATTCTTGAATAACTTTTTTTGTGAAGGTCGGAGAGACTTGCAAGTAGGCTCTACCCCCACTAAATGGGGTTGCGCGCATCGATCGGTACCATCCTTGAGCTTCTCCGACTTTCGGAAGGGTTAGGGTTAGGGTTAGGGATGAAAGCACATAGGAGAAAGAGATATTCTTGAATAACTTTTTTTGTGAAGGTCGGAGAGACTTGGAAAGTGGTTGCATCTGGACTAATTTGGGTCCTGCAGATCGATTGGTACCATCCCCGAGCTTGTACGACCTTCGGAAGAGGTCGACCGACGAAATTCCCCCAAATCTGAGGAGATATTCTTGAATAACTTTTTTTGTGAAGGTCGGAGAGACTTGCAAGTAGGCTCTACCCCCACTAAATGGGGTAGCGCGCATCGATCGGTACCATCCTTGAGCTTCTCCGACTTTCGGAAGGGTTAGGGTTAGGGTTAGGGATGAAAGCACATAGGAGAAAGAGATATTCTTGAATAACTTTTTTTGTGAAGGTCGGAGAGACTTGCAAGTAGGCTCTACCCCCACTAAATGGGTTTGCGCGCATCGATCGGTACCATCCTTGAGCTTCTCCGACTTTCGGAAGGGTTAGGGTTAGGGTTAGGGATGAAAGCACATAGGAGAAAGAGATATTCTTGAATAACTTTTTTTGTGAAGGTCGGAGAGACTTGGAAAGTGGTTGCATCTGGACTAATTTGGGTCCTGCAGATCGATTGGTACCATCCCCGAGCTTGTACGACCTTCGGAAGAGGTCGACCGACGAAATTCCCCCAAATCTGAGGAGATATTCTTGAATAACTTTTTTTGTGAAGGTCGGAGAGACTTGCAAGTAGGCTCTACCCCCACTAAATGGGGTAGCGCGCATCGATCGGTACCATCATTGAGCTTCTCCGACTTTCGGAAGGGTTAGGGTTAGGGTTAGGGATGAAAGCACATAGGAGAAAGAGATATTCTTGAATAACTTTTTTTGTGAAGGTCGGAGAGACTTGCAAGTAGGCTCTACCCCCACTAAATGGGGTAGCGCGCATCGATCGGTACCATCCTTGAGCTTCTCCGACTTTCGGAAGGGTTAGGGTTAGGGTTAGGGATGAAAGCACATAGGAGAAAGAGATATTCTTGAATAACTTTTTTTGTGAAGGTCGGAGAGACTTGGAAAGTGGTTGCATCTGGACTAATTTGGGTCCTGCAGATCGATTGGTACCATCCCCGAGCTTGTACGACCTTCGGAAGAGGTCGACCGACGAAATTCCCCCAAATCTGAGGAGATATTCTTGAATAACTTTTTTTGTGAAGGTCGGAGAGACTTGCAAGTAGGCTCTACCCCCACTAAATGGGGTAGCGCGCATCGATCGGTACCATCCTTGAGCTTCTCCGACTTTCGGAAGGGTTAGGGTTAGGGTTAGGGATGAAAGCACATAGGAGAAAGAGATATTCTTGAATAACTTTTTTTGTGAAGGTCGGAGAGACTTGCAAGTAGGCTCTACCCCCACTAAATGGGGTAGCGCGCATCGATCGGTACCATCCTTGAGCTTCTCCGACTTTCGGAAGGGTTAGGGTTAGGGTTAGGGATGAAAGCACATAGGAGAAAGAGATATTCTTGAATAACTTTTTTTGTGAAGGTCGGAGAGACTTGGAAAGTGGTTGCATCTGGACTAATTTGGGTCCTGCGGATCGATTGGTACCATCCCCGAGCTTGTACGACCTTCGGAAGAGGTCGACCGACGAAATTCCCCCAAATCTGAGGAGATATTCTTGAATAACTTTTTTTGTGAAGGTCGGAGAGACTTGCAAGTAGGCTCTACCCCCACTAAATGGGGTAGCGCGCATCGATCGGTACCATCCTTGAGCTTCTCCGACTTTCGGAAGGGTTAGGGTTAGGGTTAGGGATGAAAGCACATAGGAGAAAGAGATATTCTTGAATAACTTTTTTTGTGAAGGTCGGAGAGACTTGCAAGTAGGCTCTACCCCCACTAAATGGGGTTGCGCGCATCGATCGGTACCATCCTTGAGCTTCTCCGACTTTCGGAAGGGTTAGGGTTAGGGTTAGGGATGAAAGCACATAGGAGAAAGAGATATTCTTGAATAACTTTTTTTGTGAAGGTCGGAGAGACTTGCAAGTAGGCTCTACTCCCACTAAATGGGGTAGTGCGCATCGATCGGTACCATCCTTGAGCTTCTCCGACTTTCGGAAGGGTTAGGGTTAGGGTTAGGGATGAAAGCACATAGGAGAAAGAGATATTCTTGAATAACTTTTTTTGTGAAGGTCGGAGAGACTTGGAAAGTGGTTGCATCTGGACTAATTTGGGTCCTGCGGATCGATTGGTACCATCCCCAAGCTTGTACGACCTTCGGAAGAGGTCGACCGACGAAATTCCCCCAAATCTGAGGAGATATTCTTGAATAACTTTTTTTGTGAAGGTCGGAGAGACTTGCAAGTAGGCTCTACCCCCACTAAATGGGGTAGCGCGCATCGATCGGTACCATCCTTGAGCTTCTCCGACTTTCGGAAGGGTTAGGGTTAGGGTTAGGGATGAAAGCACATAGGAGAAAGAGATATTCTTGAATAACTTTTTTTGTGAAGGTCGGAGAGACTTGCAAGTAGGCTCTACCCCCACTAAATGGGGTTGCGCGCATCGATCATTACCATCCTTGAGCTTCTCCGACTTTCGGAAGGGTTAGGGTTAGGGTTAGGGATGAAAGCACATAGGAGAAAGAGATATTCTTGAATAACTTTTTTTGTGAAGGTCGGAGAGACTTGGAAAGTGGTTGCATCTGGACTAATTTGGGTCCTGCGGATCGATTGGTACCATCCCCGAGCTTGTACGACCTTCGGAAGAGGTCGACCGACGAAATTCCCCCAAATCTGAGGAGATATTCTTGAATAACTTTTTTTGTGAAGGTCGGAGAGACTTGCAAGTAGGCTTTACCCCCACTAAATGGGGTAGCGCACATCGATCGGTACCATCTTTGAGCTTCTCCGACTTTCGGAAGGGTTAGGGTTAGGGTTAGGGATGAAAGCACATAGGAGAAAGAGATATTCTTGAATAACTTTTTTTGTGAAGGTCGGAGAGACTTGCAAGTAGGCTCTACCCCCACTAAATGGGGTAGCGCGCATCGATCGGTACCATCCTTGAGCTTCTCAGACTTTCGGAAGGGTTAGGGTTAGGGTTAGGGATGAAAGCACATAGGAGAAAGAGATATTCTTGAATAACTTTTTTTGTGAAGGTCGGAGAGACTTGGAAAGTGGTTGCATCTGGACTAATTTGGGTCCTGCGGATCGATTGGTACCATCCCCGAGCTTGTACGACCTTCGGAAGAGGTCGACCGACGAAATTCCCCCAAATCTGAGGAGATATTCTTGAATAACTGTTTTTGTGAAGGACGGAGAGACTTGCAAGTAGGCTCTACCCCCACTAAATGGGGTAGCGCGCATCGATCGGTACCATCCTTGAGCTTCTCCGACTTTCGGAAGGGTTAGGGTTAGGGTTAGGGATGAAAGCACATAGGAGAAAGAGATATTCTTGAATAACTTTTTTTGTGAAGGTCGGAGAGACTTGCAAGTAGGCTCTACCCCCACTAAATGGGGTTGCGCGCATCGATCGGTACCATCCTTGAGCTTCTCCGACTTTCGGAAGGGTTAGGGTTAGGGTTAGGGATGAAAGCACATAGGAGAAAGAGATATTCTTGAATAACTTTTTTTGTGAAGGTCGGAGAGACTTGGAAAGTGGTTGCATCTGGACTAATTTGGGTCCTGCGGATCGATTGGTACCATCCCCGAGCTTGTACGACCTTCGAAAGAGGTCGACCGACGAAATTCCCCCAAATCTGAGGAGATATTCTTGAATAACTTTTTTTGTGAAGGTCGGAGAGACTTGGAAAGTGGTTGCATCTGGACTAATTTGGGTCCTGCGGATCGATTGGTACCATCCCCGAGCTTGTACGACCTTCGGAAGAGGTCGACCGACGAAATTCCCCCAAATCTGAGGAGATATTCTTGAATAACTTTTTTTGTGAAGGTCGGAGAGACTTGCAAGTAGGCTCTACCCCCACTAAATGTAGTAGCGCGCATCGATCGGTACCATCCTTGAGCTTCTCCGACTTTCGGAAGGGTTAGGGTTAGGGTTAGGGATGAAAGCACATAGGAGAAAGAGATATTCTTGAATAACTTTTTTTGTGAAGGTCGGAGAGACTTGGAAAGTGGTTGCATCTGGACTAATTTGGGTCCTGCGGATCGATTGGTACCATCCCCGAGCTTGTACGACCTTCGGAAGAGGTCGACCGACGAAATTCCCCCAAATCTGAGGAGATATTCTTGAATAACATTTTTTGTGAAGGTCAGAGAGACTTGCAAGTAGGCTCTACCCCCACTAAATGGGGTAGCGCGCATCGATCGGTACCATCCTTGAGCTTCTCCGACTTTCGGAAGGGTTAGGGTTAGGGTTAGGGATGAAAGCACATAGGAGAAAGAGATATTCTTGAATAACTTTTTTTGTGAAGGTCGGAGAGACTTGCAAGTAGGCTCTACCCCCACTAAATGGGGTTGCGCGCATCGATCGGTACCATCCTTGAGCTTCTCCGACTTTCGGAAGGGTTAGGGTTAGGGTTAGGGATGAAAGCACATAGGAGAAAGAGATATTCTTGAATAACTTTTTTTGTGAAGGTCGGAGAGACTTGGAAAGTGGTTGCATCTGGACTAATTTGGGTCCTGCGGATCGATTGGTACCATCCCCGAGCTTGTACGACCTTCGGAAGAGGTCGACCGACGAAATTCCCCCAAATCTGAGGAGATATTCTTGAATAACTTTTTTTGTGAAGGTCGGAGAGACTTGCAAGTAGGCTCTACCCCCACAAAATGGGGTAGCGCGCATCGATCGGTACCATCCTTGAGCTTCTCCGACTTTCGGAAGGGTTAGGGTTAGGGTTAGGGATGAAAGCACATAGGAGAAAGAGATATTCTTGAATAACTTTTTTTGTGAAGGTCGGAGAGACTTGCAAGTAGGCTCTACCCCCACTAAATGGGGTAGCGCGCATCGATCGGTACTATCCTTGAGCTTCTCCGACTTTCGGAAGGGTTAGGGTTAGGGTTAGGGATGAAAGCACATAGGAGAAAGAGATATTCTTGAATAACTTTTTTTGTGAAGGTCGGAGAGACTTGAAAAGTGGTTGCATCTGGACTAATTTGGGTCCTGCGGATCGATTGGTACCATCCCCGAGCTTGTACGACCTTCGGAAGAGGTCGACCGACGAAATTCCCCCAAATCTGAGGAGATATTCTTGAATAACTTTTTTTGTGAAGGTCGGAGAGACTTGCAAGTAGGCTCTACCCCCACTAAATAGGGTAGCGCGCATCGATCGGTACCATCCTTGAGCTTCTCCGACTTTCGGAAGGGTTAGGGTTAGGGTTAGGGATGAAAGCACATAGGAGAAAGAGATATTCTTGAATAACTTTTTTTGTGAAGGTCGGAGAGACTTGAAAAGTGGTTGCATCTGGACTAATTTGGGTTCTGCAGATCGATTGGTACCATCCCCGAGCTTGTACGACCTTCGGAAGAGGTCGACCGACTAAATTCCCCCAAATCTGAGGAGATATTCTTGAATAACTTTTTTTGTGAAGGTCGGAGAGACTTGCAAGTAGGCTTTACCCCCACTAAATGGGGTAGCGCGCATCGATCGGTACCATCCTTGAGCTTCTCCGACTTTCGGAAGGGTTAGGGTTAGGGTTAGGGATGAAAGCACATAGGAGAAAGAGATATTCTTGAATAACTTTTTTTGTTAAGGTCGGAGAGACTTGCAAGTAGGCTCTACCCCCACTAAATGGGGTAGCGCGCATCGATCGGTACCATCCTTGAGCTTCTCCGACTTTCGGAAGGGTTAGGGTTAGGGTTAGGGATGAAAGCACATAGGAGAAAGAGATATTCTTGAATAACTTTTTTTGTGAAGGTCGGAGAGACTTGCAAGTAGGCTCTACCCCCACTAAATGGGGTTGCGCGCATCGATCGGTACCATCCTTGAGCTTCTCCGACTTTCGGAAGGGTTAGGGTTAGGGTTAGGGATGAAAGCACATAGGAGAAAGAGATATTCTTGAATAACTTTTTTTGTGAAGGTCGGAGAGACTTGGAAAGTGGTTGCATCTGGACTAATTTGGGTCCTGCGGATCGATTGGTACCATCCCCGAGCTTGTACGACCTTCGGAAGAGGTCGACCGACGAAATTCCCCCAAATCTGAGGAGATATTCTTGAATAACTTTTTTTGTGAAGGTCGGAGAGACTTGCAAGTAGGCTCTACCCCCACTAAATGGGGTAGCGCGCATCGATCGGTACCATCCTTGAGCTTCTCCGACTTTCGGAAGGGTTAGGGTTAGGGTTAGGGATGAAAGCACATAGGAGAAAGAGATATTCTTGAATAACTTTTTTTGTGAAGGTCGGAGAGACTTGCAAGTAGGCTCTACCCCCACTAAATGGGGTTGCGCGCATCGATCGGTACCATCCTTGAGCTTCTCCGACTTTCGGAAGGGTTAGGGTTAGGGTTAGGGATGAAAGCACATAGGAGAAAGAGATATTCTTGAATAACTTTTTTTGTGAAGGTCGGAGAGACTTGGAAAGTGGTTGCATCTGGACTAATTTGGGTCCTGCAGATCGATTGGTACCATCCCCGAGCTTGTACGACCTTCGGAAGAGGTCGACCGACGAAATTCCCCCAAATCTGAGGAGATATTCTTGAATAACTTTTTTTGTGAAGGTCGGAGAGACTTGCAAGTAGGCTCTACCCCCACTAAATGGGGTAGCGCGCATCGATCGGTACCATCCTTGAGCTTCTCCGACTTTCGGAAGGGTTAGGGTTAGGGTTAGGGATGAAAGCACATAGGAGAAAGAGATATTCTTGAATAACTTTTTTTGTGAAGGTCGGAGAGACTTGCAAGTAGGCTCTACCCCCACTAAATGGGTTTGCGCGCATCGATCGGTACCATCCTTGAGCTTCTCCGACTTTCGGAAGGGTTAGGGTTAGGGTTAGGGATGAAAGCACATAGGAGAAAGAGATATTCTTGAATAACTTTTTTTGTGAAGGTCGGAGAGACTTGGAAAGTGGTTGCATCTGGACTAATTTGGGTCCTGCAGATCGATTGGTACCATCCCCGAGCTTGTACGACCTTCGGAAGAGGTCGACCGACGAAATTCCCCCAAATCTGAGGAGATATTCTTGAATAACTTTTTTTGTGAAGGTCGGAGAGACTTGCAAGTAGGCTCTACCCCCACTAAATGGGGTAGCGCGCATCGATCGGTACCATCCTTGAGCTTCTCCGACTTTCGGAAGGGTTAGGGTTAGGGTTAGGGATGAAAGCACATAGGAGAAAGAGATATTCTTGAATAACTTTTTTTGTGAAGGTCGGAGAGACTTGCAAGTAGGCTCTACCCCCACTAAATGGGGTAGCGCGCATCGATCGGTACCATCCTTGAGCTTCTCCGACTTTCGGAAGGGTTAGGGTTAGGGTTAGGGATGAAAGCACATAGGAGAAAGAGATATTCTTGAATAACTTTTTTTGTGAAGGTCGGAGAGACTTGGAAAGTGGTTGCATCTGGACTAATTTGGGTCCTGCAGATCGATTGGTACCATCCCCGAGCTTGTACGACCTTCGGAAGAGGTCGACCGACGAAATTCCCCCAAATCTGAGGAGATATTCTTGAATAACTTTTTTTGTGAAGGTCGGAGAGACTTGCAAGTAGGCTCTACCCCCACTAAATGGGGTAGCGCGCATCGATCGGTACCATCCTTGAGCTTCTCCGACTTTCGGAAGGGTTAGGGTTAGGGTTAGGGATGAAAGCACATAGGAGAAAGAGATATTCTTGAATAACTTTTTTTGTGAAGGTCGGAGAGACTTGCAAGTAGGCTCTACCCCCACTAAATGGGGTAGCGCGCATCGATCGGTACCATCTTTGAGCTTCTCCGACTTTCGGAAGGGTTAGGGTTAGGGTTAGGGATGAAAGCACATAGGAGAAAGAGATATTCTTGAATAACTTTTTTTGTGAAGGTCGGAGAGACTTGGAAAGTGGTTGCATCTGGACTAATTTGGGTCCTGCGGATCGATTGGTACCATCCCCGAGCTTGTACGACCTTCGGAAGAGGTCGACCGACGAAATTCCCCCAAATCTGAGGAGATATTCTTGAATAACTTTTTTTGTGAAGGTCGGAGAGACTTGCAAGTAGGCTCTACCCCCACTAAATGGGGTAGCTCGCATCGATCGGTACCATCCTTGAGCTTCTCCGACTTTCGGAAGGGTTAGGGTTAGGGTTAGGGATGAAAGCACATAGGAGAAAGAGATATTCTTGAATAACTTTTTTTGTGAAGGTCGGAGAGACTTGCAAGTAGGCTCTACCCCCACTAAATGGGGTTGCGCGCATCGATCGGTACCATCCTTGAGCTTCTCCGACTTTCGGAAGGGTTAGGGTTAGGGATGAAAGCACATAGGAGAAAGAGATATTCTTGAATAACTTTTTTTGTGAAGGTCGGAGAGACTTGGAAAGTGGTTGCATCTGGACTAATTTGGGTCTTGCGGATCGATTGGTACCATCCCCGAGCTTGTACGACCTTCGGAAGAGGTCGACCGACGAAATTCCCCCAAATCTGAGGAGATATTCTTGAATAACTTTTTTTGTGAAGGTCGGAGAGACTTGCAAGTAGGCTCTACCCCCACTAAATGGGGTAGCGCGCATCGATCGGTACCATCCTTGAGCTTCTCCGACTTTCGGAAGGGTTAGGGTTAGGGTTAGGGATGAAAGCACATAGGAGAAAGAGATATTCTTGAATAACTTTTTTTGTGAAGGTCGGAGAGACTTGCAAGTAGGCTCTACCCCCACTAAATGGGGTTGCGCGCATCGATCGGTACCATCCTTGAGCTTCTCCGACTTTCGGAAGGGTTAGGGTTAGGGTTAGGGATGAAAGCACATAGGAGAAAGAGATATTCTTGAATAACTTTTTTTGTGAAGGTCGGAGAGACTTGGAAAGTGGTTGCATCTGGACTAATTTGGGTCTTGCGGATCGATTGGTACCATCCCCGAGCTTGTACGACCTTCGGAAGAGGTCGACCGACGAAATTCCCCCAAATCTGAGGAGATATTCTTGAATAACTTTTTTTGTGAAGGTCGGAGAGACTTGCAAGTAGGCTCTACCCCCACTAAATGGGGTAGCGCGCATCGATCGGTACCATCTTTGAGCTTCTCCGACTTTCGGAAGGGTTAGGGTTAGGGTTAGGGATGAAAGCACATAGGAGAAAGAGATATTCTTGAATAACTTTTTTTGTGAAGGTCGGAGAGACTTGCAAGTAGGCTCTACCCCCACTAAATGGGGTAGCGCGCATCGATCGGTACCATCCTTGAGCTTCTCAGACTTTCGGAAGGGTTAGGGTTAGGGTTAGGGATGAAAGCACATAGGAGAAAGAGATATTCTTGAATAACTTTTTTTGTGAAGGTCGGAGAGACTTAGAAAGTGGTTGCATCTGGACTAATTTGGGTCCTGCGGATCGATTGGTACCATCCCCGAGCTTGTACGACCTTCGGAAGAGGTCGACCGACGAAATTCCCCCAAATCTGAGGAGATATTCTTGAATAACTGTTTTTGTGAAGGACGGAGAGACTTGCAAGTAGGCTCTACCCCCACTAAATGGGGTAGCGCGCATCGATCGGTACCATCCTTGAGCTTCTCCGACTTTCGGAAGGGTTAGGGTTAGGGTTAGGGATGAAAGCACATAGGAGAAAGAGATATTCTTGAATAACTTTTTTTGTGAAGGTCGGAGAGACTTGCAAGTAGGCTCTACCCCCACTAAATGGGGTTGCGCGCATCGATCGGTACCATCCTTGAGCTTCTCCGACTTTCGGAAGGGTTAGGGTTAGGGATGAAAGCACATAGGAGAAAGAGATATTCTTGAATAACTTTTTTTGTGAAGGTCGGAGAGACTTGGAAAGTGGTTGCATCTGGACTAATTTGGGTCCTGCGGATCGATTGGTACCATCCCCGAGCTTGTACGACCTTCGAAAGAGGTCGACCGACGAAATTCCCCCAAATCTGAGGAGATATTCTTGAATAACTTTTTTTGTGAAGGTCGGAGAGACTTGCAAGTAGGCTCTACCCCCACTAAATGGGGTAGCGCGCATCGATCGGTACCATCCTTGAGCTTCTCCGACTTTCGGAAGGGTTAGGGTTAGGGTTAGGGATGAAAGCACATAGGAGAAAGAGATATTCTTGAATAACTTTTTTTGTGAAGGTCGGAGAGACTTGGAAAGTGGTTACATCTGGACTAATTTGGGTCCTGCGGATCGATTGGTACCATCCCCGAGCTTGTACGACCTTCGGAAGAGGTCGACCGACGAAATTCCCCCAAATCTGAGGAGATATTCTTGAATAACTTTTTTTGTGAAGGTCGGAGAGACTTGCAAGTAGGCTCTACCCCCACTAAATGGGGTAGCGCGCATCGATCGGTACCATCCTTGAGCTTCTCCGACTTTCGGAAGGGTTAGGGTTAGGGTTAGGGATGAAAGCACATAGGAGAAAAAGATATTCTTGAATAACTTTTTTTGTGAAGGTCGGAGAGACTTGCAAGTAGGCTCTACCCCCACTAAATGGGGTTGCGCGCATCGATCGGTACCATCCTTGAGCTTCTCCGACTTTCGGAAGGGTTAGGGTTAGGGATGAAAGCACATAGGAGAAAGAGATATTCTTGAATAACTTTTTTTGTGAAGGTCGGAGAGACTTGGAAAGTGGTTGCATCTGGACTAATTTGGGTCCTGCGGATCGATTGGTACCATCCCCGAGCTTGTACGACCTTCGGAAGAGGTCGACCGACGAAATTCCCCCAAATCTGAGGAGATATTCTTGAATAACTTTTTTTGTGAAGGTCGGAGAGACTTGCAAGTAGGCTCTACCCCCACTAAATGGGGTAGCGCGCATCGATCGGTACCATCCTTGAGCTTCTCCGACTTTCGGAAGGGTTAGGGTTAGGGTTAGGGATGAAAGCACATAGGAGAAAGAGATATTCTTGAATAACTTTTTTTGTGAAGGTCGGAGAGACTTGCAAGTAGGCTCTACCCCCACTAAATGGGGTAGCGCGCATCGATCGGTACCATCCTTGAGCTTCTCCGACTTTCGGAAGGGTTAGGGTTAGGGTTAGGGATGAAAGCACATAGGAGAAAGAGATATTCTTGAATAACTTTTTTTGTGAAGGTCGGAGAGACTTGGAAAGTGGTTGCATCTGGACTAATTTGGGTCCTGCGGATCGATTGGTACCATCCCCGAGCTTGTACGACCTTCGGAAGAGGTCGACCGACGAAATTCCCCCAAATCTGAGGAGATATTCTTGAATAACATTTTTTGTGAAGGTCAGAGAGACTTGCAAGTAGGCTCTACCCCCACTAAATGGGGTAGCGCGCATCGATCGGTACCATCCTTGAGCTTCTCCGACTTTCGGAAGGGTTAGGGTTAGGGTTAGGGATGAAAGCACATAGGAGAAAGAGATATTCTTGAATAACTTTTTTTGTGAAGGTCGGAGAGACTTGCAAGTAGGCTCTACCCCCACTAAATGGGGTTGCGCGCATCGATCGGTACCATCCTTGAGCTTCTCCGACTTTCGGAAGGGTTAGGGTTAGGGTTAGGGATGAAAGCACATAGGAGAAAGAGATATTCTTGAATAACTTTTTTTGTGAAGGTCGGAGAGACTTGGAAAGTGGTTGCATCTGGACTAATTTGGGTCCTGCGGATCGATTGGTACCATCCCCGAGCTTGTACGACCTTCGGAAGAGGTCGACCGACGAAATTCCCCCAAATCTGAGGAGATATTCTTGAATAACTTTTTTTGTGAAGGTCGGAGAGACTTGCAAGTAGGCTCTACCCCCACTAAATGGGGTAGCGCGCATCGATCGGTACCATCCTTGAGCTTCTCCGACTTTCGGAAGGGTTAGGGTTAGGGTTAGGGATGAAAGCACATAGGAGAAAGAGATATTCTTGAATAACTTTTTTTGTGAAGGTCGGAGAGACTTGCAAGTAGGCTCTACCCCCACTAAATGGGGTAGCGCGCATCGATCGGTACTATCCTTGAGCTTCTCCGACTTTCGGAAGGGTTAGGGTTAGGGTTAGGGATGAAAGCACATAGGAGAAAGAGATATTCTTGAATAACTTTTTTTGTGAAGGTCGGAAAGACTTGAAAAGTGGTTGCATCTGGACTAATTTGGGTCCTGCGGATCGATTGGTACCATCC
Organism: Limanda limanda; assembly: GCF_963576545.1. NCBI lineage: Eukaryota > Metazoa > Chordata > Actinopteri > Pleuronectiformes > Pleuronectidae > Limanda > Limanda limanda. The sequence goes on from NW_026870461.1 coordinate 375,871, forward strand.
CCGAGCTTGTACGACCTTCGGAAGAGGTCGACCGACGAAATTCCCCCAAATCTGAGGAGATATTCTTGAATAACTTTTTTTGTGAAGGTCGGAGAGACTTGCAAGTAGGCTCTACCCCCACTAAATAGGGTAGCGCGCATCGATCGGTACCATCCTTGAGCTTCTCCGACTTTCGGAAGGGTTAGGGTTAGGGTTAGGGATGAAAGCACATAGGAGAAAGAGATATTCTTGAATAACTTTTTTTGTGAAGGTCGGAGAGACTTGAAAAGTGGTTGCATCTGGACTAATTTGGGTTCTGCGGATCGATTGGTACCATCCCCGAGCTTGTACGACCTTCGGAAGAGGTCGACCGACTAAATTCCCCCAAATCTGAGGAGATATTCTTGAATAACTTTTTTTGTGAAGGTCGGAGAGACTTGCAAGTAGGCTTTACCCCCACTAAATGGGGTAGCGCGCATCGATCGGTACCATCCTTGAGCTTCTCCGACTTTCGGAAGGGTTAGGGTTAGGGTTAGGGATGAAAGCACATAGGAGAAAGAGATATTCTTGAATAACTTTTTTTGTTAAGGTCGGAGAGACTTGCAAGTAGGCTCTACCCCCACTAAATGGGGTAGCGCGCATCGATCGGTACCATCCTTGAGCTTCTCCGACTTTCGGAAGGGTTAGGGTTAGGGTTAGGGATGAAAGCACATAGGAGAAAGAGATATTCTTGAATAACTTTTTTTGTGAAGGTCGGAGAGACTTGCAAGTAGGCTCTACCCCCACTAAATGGGGTTGCGCGCATCGATCGGTACCATCCTTGAGCTTCTCCGACTTTCGGAAGGGTTAGGGTTAGGGTTAGGGATGAAAGCACATAGGAGAAAGAGATATTCTTGAATAACTTTTTTTGTGAAGGTCGGAGAGACTTGGAAAGTGGTTGCATCTGGACTAATTTGGGTCCTGCGGATCGATTGGTACCATCCCCGAGCTTGTACGACCTTCGGAAGAGGTCGACCGACGAAATTCCCCCAAATCTGAGGAGATATTCTTGAATAACTTTTTTTGTGAAGGTCGGAGAGACTTGCAAGTAGGCTCTACCCCCACTAAATGGGGTAGCGCGCATCGATCGGTACCATCCTTGAGCTTCTCCGACTTTCGGAAGGGTTAGGGTTAGGGTTAGGGATGAAAGCACATAGGAGAAAGAGATATTCTTGAATAACTTTTTTTGTGAAGGTCGGAGAGACTTGCAAGTAGGCTCTACCCCCACTAAATGGGGTTGCGCGCATCGATCGGTACCATCCTTGAGCTTCTCCGACTTTCGGAAGGGTTAGGGTTAGGGTTAGGGATGAAAGCACATAGGAGAAAGAGATATTCTTGAATAACTTTTTTTGTGAAGGTCGGAGAGACTTGGAAAGTGGTTGCATCTGGACTAATTTGGGTCCTGCAGATCGATTGGTACCATCCCCGAGCTTGTACGACCTTCGGAAGAGGTCGACCGACGAAATTCCCCCAAATCTGAGGAGATATTCTTGAATAACTTTTTTTGTGAAGGTCGGAGAGACTTGCAAGTAGGCTCTACCCCCACTAAATGGGGTAGCGCGCATCGATCGGTACCATCCTTGAGCTTCTCCGACTTTCGGAAGGGTTAGGGTTAGGGTTAGGGATGAAAGCACATAGGAGAAAGAGATATTCTTGAATAACTTTTTTTGTGAAGGTCGGAGAGACTTGCAAGTAGGCTCTACCCCCACTAAATGGGTTTGCGCGCATCGATCGGTACCATCCTTGAGCTTCTCCGACTTTCGGAAGGGTTAGGGTTAGGGTTAGGGATGAAAGCACATAGGAGAAAGAGATATTCTTGAATAACTTTTTTTGTGAAGGTCGGAGAGACTTGGAAAGTGGTTGCATCTGGACTAATTTGGGTCCTGCAGATCGATTGGTACCATCCCCGAGCTTGTACGACCTTCGGAAGAGGTCGACCGACGAAATTCCCCCAAATCTGAGGAGATATTCTTGAATAACTTTTTTTGTGAAGGTCGGAGAGACTTGCAAGTAGGCTCTACCCCCACTAAATGGGGTAGCGCGCATCGATCGGTACCATCCTTGAGCTTCTCCGACTTTCGGAAGGGTTAGGGTTAGGGTTAGGGATGAAAGCACATAGGAGAAAGAGATATTCTTGAATAACTTTTTTTGTGAAGGTCGGAGAGACTTGCAAGTAGGCTCTACCCCCACTAAATGGGGTAGCGCGCATCGATCGGTACCATCCTTGAGCTTCTCCGACTTTCGGAAGGGTTAGGGTTAGGGTTAGGGATGAAAGCACATAGGAGAAAGAGATATTCTTGAATAACTTTTTTTGTGAAGGTCGGAGAGACTTGGAAAGTGGTTGCATCTGGACTAATTTGGGTCCTGCAGATCGATTGGTACCATCCCCGAGCTTGTACGACCTTCGGAAGAGGTCGACCGACGAAATTCCCCCAAATCTGAGGAGATATTCTTGAATAACTTTTTTTGTGAAGGTCGGAGAGACTTGCAAGTAGGCTCTACCCCCACTAAATGGGGTAGCGCGCATCGATCGGTACCATCCTTGAGCTTCTCCGACTTTCGGAAGGGTTAGGGTTAGGGTTAGGGATGAAAGCACATAGGAGAAAGAGATATTCTTGAATAACTTTTTTTGTGAAGGTCGGAGAGACTTGCAAGTAGGCTCTACCCCCACTAAATGGGGTAGCGCGCATCGATCGGTACCATCTTTGAGCTTCTCCGACTTTCGGAAGGGTTAGGGTTAGGGTTAGGGATGAAAGCACATAGGAGAAAGAGATATTCTTGAATAACTTTTTTTGTGAAGGTCGGAGAGACTTGGAAAGTGGTTGCATCTGGACTAATTTGGGTCCTGCGGATCGATTGGTACCATCCCCGAGCTTGTACGACCTTCGGAAGAGGTCGACCGACGAAATTCCCCCAAATCTGAGGAGATATTCTTGAATAACTTTTTTTGTGAAGGTCGGAGAGACTTGCAAGTAGGCTCTACCCCCACTAAATGGGGTAGCTCGCATCGATCGGTACCATCCTTGAGCTTCTCCGACTTTCGGAAGGGTTAGGGTTAGGGTTAGGGATGAAAGCACATAGGAGAAAGAGATATTCTTGAATAACTTTTTTTGTGAAGGTCGGAGAGACTTGCAAGTAGGCTCTACCCCCACTAAATGGGGTTGCGCGCATCGATCGGTACCATCCTTGAGCTTCTCCGACTTTCGGAAGGGTTAGGGTTAGGGATGAAAGCACATAGGAGAAAGAGATATTCTTGAATAACTTTTTTTGTGAAGGTCGGAGAGACTTGGAAAGTGGTTGCATCTGGACTAATTTGGGTCTTGCGGATCGATTGGTACCATCCCCGAGCTTGTACGACCTTCGGAAGAGGTCGACCGACGAAATTCCCCCAAATCTGAGGAGATATTCTTGAATAACTTTTTTTGTGAAGGTCGGAGAGACTTGCAAGTAGGCTCTACCCCCACTAAATGGGGTAGCGCGCATCGATCGGTACCATCCTTGAGCTTCTCCGACTTTCGGAAGGGTTAGGGTTAGGGTTAGGGATGAAAGCACATAGGAGAAAGAGATATTCTTGAATAACTTTTTTTGTGAAGGTCGGAGAGACTTGCAAGTAGGCTCTACCCCCACTAAATGGGGTTGCGCGCATCGATCGGTACCATCCTTGAGCTTCTCCGACTTTCGGAAGGGTTAGGGTTAGGGTTAGGGATGAAAGCACATAGGAGAAAGAGATATTCTTGAATAACTTTTTTTGTGAAGGTCGGAGAGACTTGGAAAGTGGTTGCATCTGGACTAATTTGGGTCCTGCGGATCGATTGGTACCATCCCCGAGCTTGTACGACCTTCGGAAGAGGTCGACCGACGAAATTCCCCCAAATCTGAGGAGATATTCTTGAATAACTTTTTTTGTGAAGGTCGGAGAGACTTGCAAGTAGGCTCTACCCCCACTAAATGGGGTAGCGCGCATCGATCGGTACCATCTTTGAGCTTCTCCGACTTTCGGAAGGGTTAGGGTTAGGGTTAGGGATGAAAGCACATAGGAGAAAGAGATATTCTTGAATAACTTTTTTTGTGAAGGTCGGAGAGACTTGCAAGTAGGCTCTACCCCCACTAAATGGGGTAGCGCGCATCGATCGGTACCATCCTTGAGCTTCTCAGACTTTCGGAAGGGTTAGGGTTAGGGTTAGGGATGAAAGCACATAGGAGAAAGAGATATTCTTGAATAACTTTTTTTGTGAAGGTCGGAGAGACTTAGAAAGTGGTTGCATCTGGACTAATTTGGGTCCTGCGGATCGATTGGTACCATCCCCGAGCTTGTACGACCTTCGGAAGAGGTCGACCGACGAAATTCCCCCAAATCTGAGGAGATATTCTTGAATAACTGTTTTTGTGAAGGACGGAGAGACTTGCAAGTAGGCTCTACCCCCACTAAATGGGGTAGCGCGCATCGATCGGTACCATCCTTGAGCTTCTCCGACTTTCGGAAGGGTTAGGGTTAGGGTTAGGGATGAAAGCACATAGGAGAAAGAGATATTCTTGAATAACTTTTTTTGTGAAGGTCGGAGAGACTTGCAAGTAGGCTCTACCCCCACTAAATGGGGTTGCGCGCATCGATCGGTACCATCCTTGAGCTTCTCCGACTTTCGGAAGGGTTAGGGTTAGGGATGAAAGCACATAGGAGAAAGAGATATTCTTGAATAACTTTTTTTGTGAAGGTCGGAGAGACTTGGAAAGTGGTTGCATCTGGACTAATTTGGGTCCTGCGGATCGATTGGTACCATCCCCGAGCTTGTACGACCTTCGAAAGAGGTCGACCGACGAAATTCCCCCAAATCTGAGGAGATATTCTTGAATAACTTTTTTTGTGAAGGTCGGAGAGACTTGCAAGTAGGCTCTACCCCCACTAAATGGGGTAGCGCGCATCGATCGGTACCATCCTTGAGCTTCTCCGACTTTCGGAAGGGTTAGGGTTAGGGTTAGGGATGAAAGCACATAGGAGAAAGAGATATTCTTGAATAACTTTTTTTGTGAAGGTCGGAGAGACTTGGAAAGTGGTTACATCTGGACTAATTTGGGTCCTGCGGATCGATTGGTACCATCCCCGAGCTTGTACGACCTTCGGAAGAGGTCGACCGACGAAATTCCCCCAAATCTGAGGAGATATTCTTGAATAACTTTTTTTGTGAAGGTCGGAGAGACTTGCAAGTAGGCTCTACCCCCACTAAATGGGGTAGCGCGCATCGATCGGTACCATCCTTGAGCTTCTCCGACTTTCGGAAGGGTTAGGGTTAGGGTTAGGGATGAAAGCACATAGGAGAAAGAGATATTCTTGAATAACTTTTTTTGTGAAGGTCGGAGAGACTTGCAAGTAGGCTCTACCCCCACTAAATGGGGTTGCGCGCATCGATCGGTACCATCCTTGAGCTTCTCCGACTTTCGGAAGGGTTAGGGTTAGGGATGAAAGCACATAGGAGAAAGAGATATTCTTGAATAACTTTTTTTGTGAAGGTCGGAGAGACTTGGAAAGTGGTTGCATCTGGACTAATTTGGGTCCTGCGGATCGATTGGTACCATCCCCGAGCTTGTACGACCTTCGGAAGAGGTCGACCGACGAAATTCCCCCAAATCTGAGGAGATATTCTTGAATAACTTTTTTTGTGAAGGTCGGAGAGACTTGCAAGTAGGCTCTACCCCCACTAAATGGGGTAGCGCGCATCGATCGGTACCATCCTTGAGCTTCTCCGACTTTCGGAAGGGTTAGGGTTAGGGTTAGGGATGAAAGCACATAGGAGAAAGAGATATTCTTGAATAACTTTTTTTGTGAAGGTCGGAGAGACTTGGAAAGTGGTTACATCTGGACTAATTTGGGTCCTGTGGATCGATTGGTACCATCCCCGAGCTTGTACGACCTTCGGAAGAGGTCGACCGACGAAATTCCCCCAAATCTGAGGAGATATTCTTGAATAACTTTTTTTGTGAAGGTCGGAGAGACTTGCAAGTAGGCTCTACCCCCACTAAATGGGGTAGCGCGCATCGATCGGTACCATCCTTGAGCTTCTCCGACTTTCGGAAGGGTTAGGGTTAGGGTTAGGGATGAAAGCACATAGGAGAAAGAGATATTCTTGAATAACTTTTTTTGTGAAGGTCGGAGAGACTTGCAAGTAGGCTCTACCCCCACTAAATGGGGTTGCGCGCATCGATCGGTACCATCCTTGAGCTTCTCCGACTTTCGGAAGGGTTAGGGTTAGGGATGAAAGCACATAGGAGAAAGAGATATTCTTGAATAACTTTTTTTGTGAAGGTCGGAGAGACTTGCAAGTAGGCTCTACCCCCACTAAATGGGGGTGCGCGCATCGATCGGTACCATCCTTGAGCTTCTCCGACTTTCGGAAGGGTTAGGGTTAGGGTTAGGGATGAAAGCACATAGGAGAAAGAGATATTCTTGAATAACTTTTTTTGTGAAGGTCGGAGAGACTTGGAAAGTGGTTGCATCTGGACTAATTTGGGTCCTGCGGATCGATTGGTACCATCCCCGAGCTTGTACGACCTTCGGAAGAGGTCGACCGACGAAATTCCCCCAAATCTGAGGAGATATTCTTGAATAACTTTTTTTGTGAAGGTCGGAGAGACTTGCAAGTAGGCTCTACCCCCACTAAATGGGGTAACGCGCATCGATCGGTACCATCCTTGAGCTTCTCCGACTTTCGGAAGGGTTAGGGTTAGGGTTAGGGATGAAAGCACATAGGAGAAAGAGATATTCTTGAATAACTTTTTTTGTGAAGGTCGGAGAGACTTGCAAGTAGGCTCTACCCCCACTAAATGGGGTAGCGCGCATCGATCGGTACTATCCTTGAGCTTCTCCGACTTTCGGAAGGGTTAGGGTTAGGGTTAGGGATGAAAGCACATAGGAGAAAGAGATATTCTTGAATAACTTTTTTTGTGAAGGTCGGAGAGACTTGAAAAGTGGTTGCATCTGGACTAATTTGGGTCCTGCGGATCGATTGGTACCATCCCCGAGCTTGTACGACCTTCGGAAGAGGTCGACCGACGAAATTCCCCCAAATCTGAGGAGATATTCTTGAATAACTTTTTTTGTGAAGGTCGGAGAGACTTGCAAGTAGGCTCTACCCCCACTAAATAGGGTAGCGCGCATCGATCGGTACCATCCTTGAGCTTCTCCGACTTTCGGAAGGGTTAGGGTTAGGGTTAGGGATGAAAGCACATAGGAGAAAGAGATATTCTTGAATAACTTTTTTTGTGAAGGTCGGAGAGACTTGCAAGTAGGCTCTACCCCCACTAAATGGGGTTGCGCGCATCGATCGGTACCATCCTTGAGCTTCTCCGACTTTCGGAAGGGTTAGGGTTAGGGTTAGGGATGAAAGCACATAGGAGAAAGAGATATTCTTGAATAACTTTTTTTGTGAAGGTCGGAGAGACTTGGAAAGTGGTTGCATCTGGACTAATTTGGGTCCTGCGGATCGATTGGTACCATCCCCGAGCTTGTACGACCTTCGGAAGAGGTCGACCGACGAAATTCCCCCAAATCTGAGGAGATATTCTTGAATAACTTTTTTTGTGAAGGTCGGAGAGACTTGCAAGTAGGCTCTACCCCCACTAAATGGGGTAGCGCGCATCGATCGGTACCATCCTTGAGCTTCTCCGACTTTCGGAAGGGTTAGGGTTAGGGTTAGGGATGAAAGCACATAGGAGAAAGAGATATTCTTGAATAACTTTTTTTGTGAAGGTCGGAGAGACTTGCAAGTAGGCTCTACCCCCACTAAATGGGGTTGCGCGCATCGATCGGTACCATCCTTGAGCTTCTCCGACTTTCGGAAGGGTTAGGGTTAGGGTTAGGGATGAAAGCACATAGGAGAAAGAGATATTCTTGAATAACTTTTTTTGTGAAGGTCGGAGAGACTTGGAAAGTGGTTGCATCTGGACTAATTTGGGTCCTGCAGATCGATTGGTACCATCCCCGAGCTTGTACGACCTTCGGAAGAGGTCGACCGACGAAATTCCCCCAAATCTGAGGAGATATTCTTGAATAACTTTTTTTGTGAAGGTCGGAGAGACTTGCAAGTAGGCTCTACCCCCACTAAATGGGGTAGCGCGCATCGATCGGTACCATCCTTGAGCTTCTCCGACTTTCGGAAGGGTTAGGGTTAGGGTTAGGGATGAAAGCACATAGGAGAAAGAGATATTCTTGAATAACTTTTTTTGTGAAGGTCGGAGAGACTTGCAAGTAGGCTCTACCCCCACTAAATGGGTTTGCGCGCATCGATCGGTACCATCCTTGAGCTTCTCCGACTTTCGGAAGGGTTAGGGTTAGGGTTAGGGATGAAAGCACATAGGAGAAAGAGATATTCTTGAATAACTTTTTTTGTGAAGGTCGGAGAGACTTGGAAAGTGGTTGCATCTGGACTAATTTGGGTCCTGCAGATCGATTGGTACCATCCCCGAGCTTGTACGACCTTCGGAAGAGGTCGACCGACGAAATTCCCCCAAATCTGAGGAGATATTCTTGAATAACTTTTTTTGTGAAGGTCGGAGAGACTTGCAAGTAGGCTCTACCCCCACTAAATGGGGTAGCGCGCATCGATCGGTACCATCCTTGAGCTTCTCCGACTTTCGGAAGGGTTAGGGTTAGGGTTAGGGATGAAAGCACATAGGAGAAAGAGATATTCTTGAATAACTTTTTTTGTGAAGGTCGGAGAGACTTGCAAGTAGGCTCTACCCCCACTAAATGGGGTAGCGCGCATCGATCGGTACCATCCTTGAGCTTCTCCGACTTTCGGAAGGGTTAGGGTTAGGGTTAGGGATGAAAGCACATAGGAGAAAGAGATATTCTTGAATAACTTTTTTTGTGAAGGTCGGAGAGACTTGGAAAGTGGTTGCATCTGGACTAATTTGGGTCCTGCAGATCGATTGGTACCATCCCCGAGCTTGTACGACCTTCGGAAGAGGTCGACCGACGAAATTCCCCCAAATCTGAGGAGATATTCTTGAATAACTTTTTTTGTGAAGGTCGGAGAGACTTGCAAGTAGGCTCTACCCCCACTAAATGGGGTAGCGCGCATCGATCGGTACCATCCTTGAGCTTCTCCGACTTTCGGAAGGGTTAGGGTTAGGGTTAGGGATGAAAGCACATAGGAGAAAGAGATATTCTTGAATAACTTTTTTTGTGAAGGTCGGAGAGACTTGCAAGTAGGCTCTACCCCCACTAAATGGGGTAGCGCGCATCGATCGGTACCATCTTTGAGCTTCTCCGACTTTCGGAAGGGTTAGGGTTAGGGTTAGGGATGAAAGCACATAGGAGAAAGAGATATTCTTGAATAACTTTTTTTGTGAAGGTCGGAGAGACTTGGAAAGTGGTTGCATCTGGACTAATTTGGGTCCTGCGGATCGATTGGTACCATCCCCGAGCTTGTACGACCTTCGGAAGAGGTCGACCGACGAAATTCCCCCAAATCTGAGGAGATATTCTTGAATAACTTTTTTTGTGAAGGTCGGAGAGACTTGCAAGTAGGCTCTACCCCCACTAAATGGGGTAGCTCGCATCGATCGGTACCATCCTTGAGCTTCTCCGACTTTCGGAAGGGTTAGGGTTAGGGTTAGGGATGAAAGCACATAGGAGAAAGAGATATTCTTGAATAACTTTTTTTGTGAAGGTCGGAGAGACTTGCAAGTAGGCTCTACCCCCACTAAATGGGGTTGCGCGCATCGATCGGTACCATCCTTGAGCTTCTCCGACTTTCGGAAGGGTTAGGGTTAGGGATGAAAGCACATAGGAGAAAGAGATATTCTTGAATAACTTTTTTTGTGAAGGTCGGAGAGACTTGGAAAGTGGTTGCATCTGGACTAATTTGGGTCTTGCGGATCGATTGGTACCATCCCCGAGCTTGTACGACCTTCGGAAGAGGTCGACCGACGAAATTCCCCCAAATCTGAGGAGATATTCTTGAATAACTTTTTTTGTGAAGGTCGGAGAGACTTGCAAGTAGGCTCTACCCCCACTAAATGGGGTAGCGCGCATCGATCGGTACCATCCTTGAGCTTCTCCGACTTTCGGAAGGGTTAGGGTTAGGGTTAGGGATGAAAGCACATAGGAGAAAGAGATATTCTTGAATAACTTTTTTTGTGAAGGTCGGAGAGACTTGCAAGTAGGCTCTACCCCCACTAAATGGGGTTGCGCGCATCGATCGGTACCATCCTTGAGCTTCTCCGACTTTCGGAAGGGTTAGGGTTAGGGTTAGGGATGAAAGCACATAGGAGAAAGAGATATTCTTGAATAACTTTTTTTGTGAAGGTCGGAGAGACTTGGAAAGTGGTTGCATCTGGACTAATTTGGGTCCTGCGGATCGATTGGTACCATCCCCGAGCTTGTACGACCTTCGGAAGAGGTCGACCGACGAAATTCCCCCAAATCTGAGGAGATATTCTTGAATAACTTTTTTTGTGAAGGTCGGAGAGACTTGCAAGTAGGCTCTACCCCCACTAAATGGGGTAGCGCGCATCGATCGGTACCATCTTTGAGCTTCTCCGACTTTCGGAAGGGTTAGGGTTAGGGTTAGGGATGAAAGCACATAGGAGAAAGAGATATTCTTGAATAACTTTTTTTGTGAAGGTCGGAGAGACTTGCAAGTAGGCTCTACCCCCACTAAATGGGGTAGCGCGCATCGATCGGTACCATCCTTGAGCTTCTCAGACTTTCGGAAGGGTTAGGGTTAGGGTTAGGGATGAAAGCACATAGGAGAAAGAGATATTCTTGAATAACTTTTTTTGTGAAGGTCGGAGAGACTTAGAAAGTGGTTGCATCTGGACTAATTTGGGTCCTGCGGATCGATTGGTACCATCCCCGAGCTTGTACGACCTTCGGAAGAGGTCGACCGACGAAATTCCCCCAAATCTGAGGAGATATTCTTGAATAACTGTTTTTGTGAAGGACGGAGAGACTTGCAAGTAGGCTCTACCCCCACTAAATGGGGTAGCGCGCATCGATCGGTACCATCCTTGAGCTTCTCCGACTTTCGGAAGGGTTAGGGTTAGGGTTAGGGATGAAAGCACATAGGAGAAAGAGATATTCTTGAATAACTTTTTTTGTGAAGGTCGGAGAGACTTGCAAGTAGGCTCTACCCCCACTAAATGGGGTTGCGCGCATCGATCGGTACCATCCTTGAGCTTCTCCGACTTTCGGAAGGGTTAGGGTTAGGGATGAAAGCACATAGGAGAAAGAGATATTCTTGAATAACTTTTTTTGTGAAGGTCGGAGAGACTTGGAAAGTGGTTGCATCTGGACTAATTTGGGTCCTGCGGATCGATTGGTACCATCCCCGAGCTTGTACGACCTTCGAAAGAGGTCGACCGACGAAATTCCCCCAAATCTGAGGAGATATTCTTGAATAACTTTTTTTGTGAAGGTCGGAGAGACTTGCAAGTAGGCTCTACCCCCACTAAATGGGGTAGCGCGCATCGATCGGTACCATCCTTGAGCTTCTCCGACTTTCGGAAGGGTTAGGGTTAGGGTTAGGGATGAAAGCACATAGGAGAAAGAGATATTCTTGAATAACTTTTTTTGTGAAGGTCGGAGAGACTTGGAAAGTGGTTACATCTGGACTAATTTGGGTCCTGCGGATCGATTGGTACCATCCCCGAGCTTGTACGACCTTCGGAAGAGGTCGACCGACGAAATTCCCCCAAATCTGAGGAGATATTCTTGAATAACTTTTTTTGTGAAGGTCGGAGAGACTTGCAAGTAGGCTCTACCCCCACTAAATGGGGTAGCGCGCATCGATCGGTACCATCCTTGAGCTTCTCCGACTTTCGGAAGGGTTAGGGTTAGGGTTAGGGATGAAAGCACATAGGAGAAAGAGATATTCTTGAATAACTTTTTTTGTGAAGGTCGGAGAGACTTGCAAGTAGGCTCTACCCCCACTAAATGGGGTTGCGCGCATCGATCGGTACCATCCTTGAGCTTCTCCGACTTTCGGAAGGGTTAGGGTTAGGGATGAAAGCACATAGGAGAAAGAGATATTCTTGAATAACTTTTTTTGTGAAGGTCGGAGAGACTTGGAAAGTGGTTGCATCTGGACTAATTTGGGTCCTGCGGATCGATTGGTACCATCCCCGAGCTTGTACGACCTTCGGAAGAGGTCGACCGACGAAATTCCCCCAAATCTGAGGAGATATTCTTGAATAACTTTTTTTGTGAAGGTCGGAGAGACTTGCAAGTAGGCTCTACCCCCACTAAATGGGGTAGCGCGCATCGATCGGTACCATCCTTGAGCTTCTCCGACTTTCGGAAGGGTTAGGGTTAGGGTTAGGGATGAAAGCACATAGGAGAAAGAGATATTCTTGAATAACTTTTTTTGTGAAGGTCGGAGAGACTTGGAAAGTGGTTACATCTGGACTAATTTGGGTCCTGCGGATCGATTGGTACCATCCCCGAGCTTGTACGACCTTCGGAAGAGGTCGACCGACGAAATTCCCCCAAATCTGAGGAGATATTCTTGAATAACTTTTTTTGTGAAGGTCGGAGAGACTTGCAAGTAGGCTCTACCCCCACTAAATGGGGTAGCGCGCATCGATCGGTACCATCCTTGAGCTTCTCCGACTTTCGGAAGGGTTAGGGTTAGGGTTAGGGATGAAAGCACATAGGAGAAAGAGATATTCTTGAATAACTTTTTTTGTGAAGGTCGGAGAGACTTGCAAGTAGGCTCTACCCCCACTAAATGGGGTTGCGCGCATCGATCGGTACCATCCTTGAGCTTCTCCGACTTTCGGAAGGGTTAGGGTTAGGGATGAAAGCACATAGGAGAAAGAGATATTCTTGAATAACTTTTTTTGTGAAGGTCGGAGAGACTTGCAAGTAGGCTCTACCCCCACTAAATGGGGTTGCGCGCATCGATCGGTACCATCCTTGAGCTTCTCCGACTTTCGGAAGGGTTAGGGTTAGGGTTAGGGATGAAAGCACATAGGAGAAAGAGATATTCTTGAATAACTTTTTTTGTGAAGGTCGGAGAGACTTGGAAAGTGGTTGCATCTGGACTAATTTGGGTCCTGCGGATCGATTGGTACCATCCCCGAGCTTGTACGACCTTCGGAAGAGGTCGACCGACGAAATTCCCCCAAATCTGAGGAGATATTCTTGAATAACTTTTTTTGTGAAGGTCGGAGAGACTTGCAAGTAGGCTCTACCCCCACTAAATGGGGTAACGCGCATCGATCGGTACCATCCTTGAGCTTCTCCGACTTTCGGAAGGGTTAGGGTTAGGGTTAGGGATGAAAGCACATAGGAGAAAGAGATATTCTTGAATAACTTTTTTTGTGAAGGTCGGAGAGACTTGCAAGTAGGCTCTACCCCCACTAAATGGGGTAGCGCGCATCGATCGGTACTATCCTTGAGCTTCTCCGACTTTCGGAAGGGTTAGGGTTAGGGTTAGGGATGAAAGCACATAGGAGAAAGAGATATTCTTGAATAACTTTTTTTGTGAAGGTCGGAGAGACTTGAAAAGTGGTTGCATCTGGACTAATTTGGGTCCTGCGGATCGATTGGTACCATCCCCGAGCTTGTACGACCTTCGGAAGAGGTCGACCGACGAAATTCCCCCAAATCTGAGGAGATATTCTTGAATAACTTTTTTTGTGAAGGTCGGAGAGACTTGCAAGTAGGCTCTACCCCCACTAAATAGGGTAGCGCGCATCGATCGGTACCATCCTTGAGCTTCTCCGACTTTCGGAAGGGTTAGGGTTAGGGTTAGGGATGAAAGCACATAGGAGAAAGAGATATTCTTGAATAACTTTTTTTGTGAAGGTCGGAGAGACTTGAAAAGTGGTTGCATCTGGACTAATTTGGGTTCTGCAGATCGATTGGTACCATCCCCGAGCTTGTACGACCTTCGGAAGAGGTCGACCGACTAAATTCCCCCAAATCTGAGGAGATATTCTTGAATAACTTTTTTTGTGAAGGTCGGAGAGACTTGCAAGTAGGCTTTACCCCCACTAAATGGGGTAGCGCGCATCGATCGGTACCATCCTTGAGCTTCTCCGACTTTCGGAAGGGTTAGGGTTAGGGTTAGGGATGAAAGCACATAGGAGAAAGAGATATTCTTGAATAACTTTTTTTGTTAAGGTCGGAGAGACTTGCAAGTAGGCTCTACCCCCACTAAATGGGGTAGCGCGCATCGATCGGTACCATCCTTGAGCTTCTCCGACTTTCGGAAGGGTTAGGGTTAGGGTTAGGGATGAAAGCACATAGGAGAAAGAGATATTCTTGAATAACTTTTTTTGTGAAGGTCGGAGAGACTTGCAAGTAGGCTCTACCCCCACTAAATGGGGTTGCGCGCATCGATCGGTACCATCCTTGAGCTTCTCCGACTTTCGGAAGGGTTAGGGTTAGGGTTAGGGATGAAAGCACATAGGAGAAAGAGATATTCTTGAATAACTTTTTTTGTGAAGGTCGGAGAGACTTGGAAAGTGGTTGCATCTGGACTAATTTGGGTCCTGCTGATCGATTGGTACCATCCCCGAGCTTGTACGACCTTCGGAAGAGGTCGACCGACGAAATTCCCCCAAATCTGAGGAGATATTCTTGAATAACTTTTTTTGTGAAGGTCGGAGAGACTTGCAAGTAGGCTCTACCCCCACTAAATGGGGTAGCGCGCATCGATCGGTACCATCCTTGAGCTTCTCCGACTTTCGGAAGGGTTAGGGTTAGGGTTAGGGATGAAAGCACATAGGAGAAAGAGATATTCTTGAATAACTTTTTTTGTGAAGGTCGGAGAGACTTGCAAGTAGGCTCTACCCCCACTAAATGGGGTTGCGCGCATCGATCGGTACCATCCTTGAGCTTCTCCGACTTTCGGAAGGGTTAGGGTTAGGGTTAGGGATGAAAGCACATAGGAGAAAGAGATATTCTTGAATAACTTTTTTTGTGAAGGTCGGAGAGACTTGGAAAGTGGTTGCATCTGGACTAATTTGGGTCCTGCAGATCGATTGGTACCATCCCCGAGCTTGTACGACCTTCGGAAGAGGTCGACCGACGAAATTCCCCCAAATCTGAGGAGATATTCTTGAATAACTTTTTTTGTGAAGGTCGGAGAGACTTGCAAGTAGGCTCTACCCCCACTAAATGGGGTAGCGCGCATCGATCGGTACCATCCTTGAGCTTCTCCGACTTTCGGAAGGGTTAGGGTTAGGGTTAGGGATGAAAGCACATAGGAGAAAGAGATATTCTTGAATAACTTTTTTTTTGAAGGTCGGAGAGACTTGCAAGTAGGCTCTACCCCCACTAAATGGGTTTGCGCGCATCGATCGGTACCATCCTTGAGCTTCTCCGACTTTCGGAAGGGTTAGGGTTAGGGTTAGGGATGAAAGCACATAGGAGAAAGAGATATTCTTGAATAACTTTTTTTGTGAAGGTCGGAGAGACTTGGAAAGTGGTTGCATCTGGACTAATTTGGGTCCTGCAGATCGATTGGTACCATCCCCGAGCTTGTACGACCTTCGGAAGAGGTCGACCGACGAAATTCCCCCAAATCTGAGGAGATATTCTTGAATAACTTTTTTTGTGAAGGTCGGAGAGACTTGCAAGTAGGCTCTACCCCCACTAAATGGGGTAGCGCGCATCGATCGGTACCATCATTGAGCTTCTCCGACTTTCGGAAGGGTTAGGGTTAGGGTTAGGGATGAAAGCACATAGGAGAAAGAGATATTCTTGAATAACTTTTTTTGTGAAGGTCGGAGAGACTTGCAAGTAGGCTCTACCCCCACTAAATGGGGTAGCGCGCATCGATCGGTACCATCCTTGAGCTTCTCCGACTTTCGGAAGGGTTAGGGTTAGGGTTAGGGATGAAAGCACATAGGAGAAAGAGATATTCTTGAATAACTTTTTTTGTGAAGGTCGGAGAGACTTGGAAAGTGGTTGCATCTGGACTAATTTGGGTCCTGCAGATCGATTGGTACCATCCCCGAGCTTGTACGACCTTCGGAAGAGGTCGACCGACGAAATTCCCCCAAATCTGAGGAGATATTCTTGAATAACTTTTTTTGTGAAGGTCGGAGAGACTTGCAAGTAGGCTCTACCCCCACTAAATGGGGTAGCGCGAAATCGATCGGTACCATCCTTGAGCTTCTCCGACTTTCGGAAGGGTTAGGGTTAGGGTTAGGGATGAAAGCACATAGGAGAAAGAGATATTCTTGAATAACTTTTTTTGTGAAGGTCGGAGAGACTTGCAAGTAGGCTCTACCCCCACTAAATGGGGTAGCGCGCATCGATCGGTACCATCCTTGAGCTTCTCCGACTTTCGGAAGGGTTAGGGTTAGGGTTAGGGATGAAAGCACATAGGAGAAAGAGATATTCTTGAATAACTTTTTTTGTGAAGGTCGGAGAGACTTGGAAAGTGGTTGCATCTGGACTAATTTGGGTCCTGCGGATCGATTGGTACCATCCCCGAGCTTGTACGACCTTCGGAAGAGGTCGACCGACGAAATTCCCCCAAATCTGAGGAGATATTCTTGAATAACTTTTTTTGTGAAGGTCGGAGAGACTTGCAAGTAGGCTCTACCCCCACTAAATGGGGTAGCGCGCATCGATCGGTACCATCCTTGAGCTTCTCCGACTTTCGGAAGGGTTAGGGTTAGGGTTAGGGATGAAAGCACATAGGAGAAAGAGATATTCTTGAATAACTTTTTTTGTGAAGGTCGGAGAGACTTGCAAGTAGGCTCTACCCCCACTAAATGGGGTTGCGCGCATCGATCGGTACCATCTTTGAGCTTCTCCGACTTTCGGAAGGGTTAGGGTTAGGGATGAAAGCACATAGGAGAAAGAGATATTCTTGAATAACTTTTTTTGTGAAGGTCGGAGAGACTTGGAAAGTGGTTGCATCTGGACTAATTTGGGTCCTGCGGATCGATTGGTACCATCCCCAAGCTTGTACGACCTTCGGAAGAGGTCGACCGACGAAATTCCCCCAAATCTGAGGAGATATTCTTGAATAACTTTTTTTGTGAAGGTCGGAGAGACTTGCAAGTAGGCTCTACCCCCACTAAATGGGGTAGCGCGCATCGATCGGTACCATCCTTGAGCTTCTCCGACTTTCGGAAGGGTTAGGGTTAGGGTTAGGGATGAAAGCACATAGGAGAAAGAGATATTCTTGAATAACTTTTTTTGTGAAGGTCGGAGAGACTTGCAAGTAGGCTCTACCCCCACTAAATGGGGTTGCGCGCATCGATCGGTACCATCCTTGAGCTTCTCCGACTTTCGGAAGGGTTAGGGTTAGGGTTAGGGATGAAAGCACATAGGAGAAAGAGATATTCTTGAATAACTTTTTTTGTGAAGGTCGGAGAGACTTGGAAAGTGGTTGCATCTGGACTAATTTGGGTCCTGCGGATCGATTGGTACCATCCCCGAGCTTGTACGACCTTCGGAAGAGGTCGACCGACGAAATTCCCCCAAATCTGAGGAGATATTCTTGAATAACTTTTTTTGTGAAGGTCGGAGAGACTTGCAAGTAGGCTCTACCCCCACTAAATGGGGTAGCGCACATCGATCGGTACCATCTTTGAGCTTCTCCGACTTTCGGAAGGGTTAGGGTTAGGGTTAGGGATGAAAGCACATAGGAGAAAGAGATATTCTTGAATAACTTTTTTTGTGAAGGTCGGAGAGACTTGCAAGTAGGCTCTACCCCCACTAAATGGGGTAGCGCGCATCGATCGGTACCATCCTTGAGCTTCTCAGACTTTCGGAAGGGTTAGGGTTAGGGTTAGGGATGAAAGCACATAGGAGAAAGAGATATTCTTGAATAACTTTTTTTGTGAAGGTCGGAGAGACTTGGAAAGTGGTTGCATCTGGACTAATTTGGGTCCTGCGGATCGATTGGTACCATCCCCGAGCTTGTACGACCTTCGGAAGAGGTCGACCGACGAAATTCCCCCAAATCTGAGGAGATATTCTTGAATAACTGTTTTTGTGAAGGACGGAGAGACTTGCAAGTAGGCTCTACCCCCACTAAATGGGGTAGCGCGCATCGATCGGTACCATCCTTGAGCTTCTCCGACTTTCGGAAGGGTTAGGGTTAGGGTTAGGGATGAAAGCACATAGGAGAAAGAGATATTCTTGAATAACTTTTTTTGTGAAGGTCGGAGAGACTTGCAAGTAGGCTCTACCCCCACTAAATGGGGTTGCGCGCATCGATCGGTACCATCCTTGAGCTTCTCCGACTTTCGGAAGGGTTAGGGTTAGGGTTAGGGATGAAAGCACATAGGAGAAAGAGATATTCTTGAATAACTTTTTTTGTGAAGGTCGGAGAGACTTGGAAAGTGGTTGCATCTGGACTAATTTGGGTCCTGCGGATCGATTGGTACCATCCCCGAGCTTGTACGACCTTCGAAAGAGGTCGACCGACGAAATTCCCCCAAATCTGAGGAGATATTCTTGAATAACTTTTTTTGTGAAGGTCGGAGAGACTTGGAAAGTGGTTGCATCTGGACTAATTTGGGTCCTGCGGATCGATTGGTACCATCCCCGAGCTTGTACGACCTTCGGAAGAGGTCGACCGACGAAATTCCCCCAAATCTGAGGAGATATTCTTGAATAACTTTTTTTGTGAAGGTCGGAGAGACTTGCAAGTAGGCTCTACCCCCACTAAATGGGGTAGCGCGCATCGATCGGTACCATCCTTGAGCTTCTCCGACTTTCGGAAGGGTTAGGGTTAGGGTTAGGGATGAAAGCACATAGGAGAAAGAGATATTCTTGAATAACTTTTTTTGTGAAGGTCGGAGAGACTTGCAAGTAGGCTCTACCCCCACTAAATGGGGTTGCGCGCATCGATCGGTACCATCCTTGAGCTTTTCCGACTTTCGGAAGGGTTAGGGTTAGGGTTAGGGATGAAAGCACATAGGAGAAAGAGATATTCTTGAATAACTTTTTTTGTGAAGGTCGGAGAGACTTGGAAAGTGGTTGCATCTGGACTAATTTGGGTCCTGCAGATCGATTGGTACCATCCCCGAGCTTGTACGACCTTCGGAAGAGGTCGACCGACGAAATTCCCCCAAATCTGAGGAGATATTCTTGAATAACTTTTTTTGTGAAGGTCGGAGAGACTTGCAAGTAGGCTCTACCCCCACTAAATGGGGTAGCGCGCATCGATCGGTACCATCCTTGAGCTTCTCCGACTTTCGGAAGGGTTAGGGTTAGGGTTAGGGATGAAAGCACATAGGAGAAAGAGATATTCTTGAATAACTTTTTTTGTGAAGGTCGGAGAGACTTGCAAGTAGGCTCTACCCCCACTAAATGGGTTTGCGCGCATCGATCGGTACCATCCTTGAGCTTCTCCGACTTTCGGAAGGGTTAGGGTTAGGGTTAGGGATGAAAGCACATAGGAGAAAGAGATATTCTTGAATAACTTTTTTTGTGAAGGTCGGAGAGACTTGGAAAGTGGTTGCATCTGGACTAATTTGGGTCCTGCAGATCGATTGGTACCATCCCCGAGCTTGTACGACCTTCGGAAGAGGTCGACCGACGAAATTCCCCCAAATCTGAGGAGATATTCTTGAATAACTTTTTTTGTGAAGGTCGGAGAGACTTGCAAGTAGGCTCTACCCCCACTAAATGGGGTAGCGCGCATCGATCGGTACCATCATTGAGCTTCTCCGACTTTCGGAAGGGTTAGGGTTAGGGTTAGGGATGAAAGCACATAGGAGAAAGAGATATTCTTGAATAACTTTTTTTGTGAAGGTCGGAGAGACTTGCAAGTAGGCTCTACCCCCACTAAATGGGGTAGCGCGCATCGATCGGTACCATCCTTGAGCTTCTCCGACTTTCGGAAGGGTTAGGGTTAGGGTTAGGGATGAAAGCACATAGGAGAAAGAGATATTCTTGAATAACTTTTTTTGTGAAGGTCGGAGAGACTTGGAAAGTGGTTGCATCTGGACTAATTTGGGTCCTGCAGATCGATTGGTACCATCCCCGAGCTTGTACGACCTTCGGAAGAGGTCGACCGACGAAATTCCCCCAAATCTGAGGAGATATTCTTGAATAACTTTTTTTGTGAAGGTCGGAGAGACTTGCAAGTAGGCTCTACCCCCACTAAATGGGGTAGCGCGCATCGATCGGTACCATCCTTGAGCTTCTCCGACTTTCGGAAGGGTTAGGGTTAGGGTTAGGGATGAAAGCACATAGGAGAAAGAGATATTCTTGAATAACTTTTTTTGTGAAGGTCGGAGAGACTTGCAAGTAGGCTCTACCCCCACTAAATGGGGTTGCGCGCATCGATCGGTACCATCCTTGAGCTTCTCCGACTTTCGGAAGGGTTAGGGTTAGGGATGAAAGCACATAGGAGAAAGAGATATTCTTGAATAACTTTTTTTGTGAAGGTCGGAGAGACTTGGAAAGTGGTTGCATCTGGACTAATTTGGGTCCTGCGGATCGATTGGTACCATCCCCGAGCTTGTACGACCTTCGGAAGAGGTCGACCGACGAAATTCCCCCAAATCTGAGGAGATATTCTTGAATAACTTTTTTTGTGAAGGTCGGAGAGACTTGCAAGTAGGCTCTACCCCCACTAAATGGGGTAGCGCGCATCGATCGGTACCATCCTTGAGCTTCTCCGACTTTCGGAAGGGTTAGGGTTAGGGTTAGGGATGAAAGCACATAGGAGAAAGAGATATTCTTGAATAACTTTTTTTGTGAAGGTCGGAGAGACTTGCAAGTAGGCTCTACCCCCACTAAATGGGGTTGCGCGCATCGATCGGTACCATCCTTGAGCTTCTCCGACTTTCGGAAGGGTTAGGGTTAGGGTTAGGGATGAAAGCACATAGGAGAAAGAGATATTCTTGAATAACTTTTTTTGTGAAGGTCGGAGAGACTTGGAAAGTGGTTGCATCTGGACTAATTTGGGTCCTGCGGATCGATTGGTACCATCCCCGAGCTTGTACGACCTTCGGAAGAGGTCGACCGACGAAATTCCCCCAAATCTGAGGAGATATTCTTGAATAACTTTTTTTGTGAAGGTCGGAGAGACTTGCAAGTAGGCTCTACCCCCACTAAATGGGGTAGCGCACATCGATCGGTACCATCTTTGAGCTTCTCCGACTTTCGGAAGGGTTAGGGTTAGGGTTAGGGATGAAAGCACATAGGAGAAAGAGATATTCTTGAATAACTTTTTTTGTGAAGGTCGGAGAGACTTGCAAGTAGGCTCTACCCCCACTAAATGGAGTAGCGCGCATCGATCGGTACCATCCTTGAGCTTCTCAGACTTTCGGAAGGGTTAGGGTTAGGGTTAGGGATGAAAGCACATAGGAGAAAGAGATATTCTTGAATAACTTTTTTTGTGAAGGTCGGAGAGACTTGAAAAGTGGTTGCATCTGGACTAATTTGGGTCCTGCGGATCGATTGGTACCATCCCCGAGCTTGTACGACCTTCGGAAGAGGTCGACCGACGAAATTCCCCCAAATCTGAGGAGATATTCTTGAATAACTTTTTTTGTGAAGGTCGGAGAGACTTGCAAGTAGGCTCTACCCCCACTAAATGGGGTAGCGCACATCGATCGGTACCATCTTTGAGCTTCTCCGACTTTCGGAAGGGTTAGGGTTAGGGTTAGGGATGAAAGCACATAGGAGAAAGAGATATTCTTGAATAACTTTTTTTGTGAAGGTCGGAGAGACTTGCAAGTAGGCTCTACCCCCACTAAATGGGGTAGCGCGCATCGATCGGTACCATCCTTGAGCTTCTCAGACTTTCGGAAGGGTTAGGGTTAGGGTTAGGGATGAAAGCACATAGGAGAAAGAGATATTCTTGAATAACTTTTTTTGTGAAGGTCGGAGAGACTTGGAAAGTGGTTGCATCTGGACTAATTTGGGTCCTGCGGATCGATTGGTACCATCCCCGAGCTTGTACGACCTTCGGAAGAGGTCGACCGACGAAATTCCCCCAAATCTGAGGAGATATTCTTGAATAACTGTTTTTGTGAAGGACGGAGAGACTTGCAAGTAGGCTCTACCCCCACTAAATGGGGTAGCGCGCATCGATCGGTACCATCCTTGAGCTTCTCCGACTTTCGGAAGGGTTAGGGTTAGGGTTAGGGATGAAAGCACATAGGAGAAAGAGATATTCTTGAATAACTTTTTTTGTGAAGGTCGGAGAGACTTGCAAGTAGGCTCTACCCCCACTAAATGGGGTTGCGCGCATCGATCGGTACCATCCTTGAGCTTCTCCGACTTTCGGAAGGGTTAGGGTTAGGGTTAGGGATGAAAGCACATAGGAGAAAGAGATATTCTTGAATAACTTTTTTTGTGAAGGTCGGAGAGACTTGGAAAGTGGTTGCATCTGGACTAATTTGGGTCCTGCGGATCGATTGGTACCATCCCCGAGCTTGTACGACCTTCGAAAGAGGTCGACCGACGAAATTCCCCCAAATCTGAGGAGATATTCTTGAATAACTTTTTTTGTGAAGGTCGGAGAGACTTGGAAAGTGGTTGCATCTGGACTAATTTGGGTCCTGCGGATCGATTGGTACCATCCCCGAGCTTGTACGACCTTCGGAAGAGGTCGACCGACGAAATTCCCCCAAATCTGAGGAGATATTCTTGAATAACTTTTTTTGTGAAGGTCGGAGAGACTTGCAAGTAGGCTCTACCCCCACTAAATGGGGTAGCGCGCATCGATCGGTACCATCCTTGAGCTTCTCCGACTTTCGGAAGGGTTAGGGTTAGGGTTAGGGATGAAAGCACATAGGAGAAAGAGATATTCTTGAATAACTTTTTTTGTGAAGGTCGGAGAGACTTGCAAGTAGGCTCTACCCCCACTAAATGGGGTTGCGCGCATCGATCGGTACCATCCTTGAGCTTCTCCGACTTTCGGAAGGGTTAGGGTTAGGGTTAGGGATGAAAGCACATAGGAGAAAGAGATATTCTTGAATAACTTTTTTTGTGAAGGTCGGAGAGACTTGGAAAGTGGTTGCATCTGGACTAATTTGGGTCCTGCAGATCGATTGGTACCATCCCCGAGCTTGTACGACCTTCGGAAGAGGTCGACCGACGAAATTCCCCCAAATCTGAGGAGATATTCTTGAATAACTTTTTTTGTGAAGGTCGGAGAGACTTGCAAGTAGGCTCTACCCCCACTAAATGGGGTAGCGCGCATCGATCGGTACCATCCTTGAGCTTCTCCGACTTTCGGAAGGGTTAGGGTTAGGGTTAGGGATGAAAGCACATAGGAGAAAGAGATATTCTTGAATAACTTTTTTTGTGAAAGTCGGAGAGACTTGCAAGTAGGCTCTACCCCCACTAAATGGGTTTGCGCGCATCGATCGGTACCATCCTTGAGCTTCTCCGACTTTCGGAAGGGTTAGGGTTAGGGTTAGGGATGAAAGCACATAGGAGAAAGAGATATTCTTGAATAACTTTTTTTGTGAAGGTCGGAGAGACTTGGAAAGTGGTTGCATCTGGACTAATTTGGGTCCTGCAGATCGATTGGTACCATCCCCGAGCTTGTACGACCTTCGGAAGAGGTCGACCGACGAAATTCCCCCAAATCTGAGGAGATATTCTTGAATAACTTTTTTTGTGAAGGTCGGAGAGACTTGCAAGTAGGCTCTACCCCCACTAAATGGGGTAGCGCGCATCGATCGGTACCATCATTGAGCTTCTCCGACTTTCGGAAGGGTTAGGGTTAGGGTTAGGGATGAAAGCACATAGGAGAAAGAGATATTCTTGAATAACTTTTTTTGTGAAGGTCGGAGAGACTTGCAAGTAGGCTCTACCCCCACTAAATGGGGTAGCGCGCATCGATCGGTACCATCCTTGAGCTTCTCCGACTTTCGGAAGGGTTAGGGTTAGGGTTAGGGATGAAAGCACATAGGAGAAAGAGATATTCTTGAATAACTTTTTTTGTGAAGGTCGGAGAGACTTGGAAAGTGGTTGCATCTGGACTAATTTGGGTCCTGCAGATCGATTGGTACCATCCCCGAGCTTGTACGACCTTCGGAAGAGGTCGACCGACGAAATTCCCCCAAATCTGAGGAGATATTCTTGAATAACTTTTTTTGTGAAGGTCGGAGAGACTTGCAAGTAGGCTCTACCCCCACTAAATGGGGTAGCGCGCATCGATCGGTACCATCCTTGAGCTTCTCCGACTTTCGGAAGGGTTAGGGTTAGGGTTAGGGATGAAAGCACATAGGAGAAAGAGATATTCTTGAATAACTTTTTTTGTGAAGGTCGGAGAGACTTGCAAGTAGGCTCTACCCCCACTAAATGGGGTAGCGCGCATTGATCGGTACCATCCTTGAGCTTCTCCGACTTTCGGAAGGGTTAGGGTTAGGGATGAAAGCACATAGGAGAAAGAGATATTCTTGAATAACTTTTTTTGTGAAGGTCGGAGAGACTTGGAAAGTGGTTGCATCTGGACTAATTTGGGTCCTGCGGATCGATTGGTACCATCCCCGAGCTTGTACGACCTTCGGAAGAGGTCGACCGACGAAATTCCCCCAAATCTGAGGAGATATTCTTGAATAACTTTTTTTGTGAAGGTCGGAGAGACTTGCAAGTAGGCTCTACCCCCACTAAATGGGGTAGCGCGCATCGATCGGTACCATCCTTGAGCTTCTCCGACTTTCGGAAGGGTTAGGGTTAGGGTTAGGGATGAAAGCACATAGGAGAAAGAGATATTCTTGAATAACTTTTTTTGTGAAGGTCGGAGAGACTTGCAAGTAGGCTCTACCCCCACTAAATGGGGTTGCGCGCATCGATCGGTACCATCCTTGAGCTTCTCCGACTTTCGGAAGGGTTAGGGTTAGGGATGAAAGCACATAGGAGAAAGAGATATTCTTGAATAACTTTTTTTGTGAAGGTCGGAGAGACTTGGAAAGTGGTTGCATCTGGACTAATTTGGGTCCTGCGGATCGATTGGTACCATCCCCGAGCTTGTACGACCTTCGGAAGAGGTCGACCGACGAAATTCCCCCAAATCTGAGGAGATATTCTTGAATAACTTTTTTTGTGAAGGTCGGAGAGACTTGCAAGTAGGCTCTACCCCCACTAAATGGGGTAGCGCGCATCGATCGGTACCATCCTTGAGCTTCTCCGACTTTCGGAAGGGTTAGGGTTAGGGTTAGGGATGAAAGCACATAGGAGAAAGAGATATTCTTGAATAACTTTTTTTTTGAAGGTCGGAGAGACTTGCAAGTAGGCTCTACCCCCACTAAATGGGGTTGCGCGCATCGATCGGTACCATCCTTGAGCTTCTCCGACTTTCGGAAGGGTTAGGGTTAGGGTTAGGGATGAAAGCACATAGGAGAAAGAGATATTCTTGAATAACTTTTTTTGTGAAGGTCGGAGAGACTTGGAAAGTGGTTGCATCTGGACTAATTTGGGTCCTGCGGATCGATTGGTACCATCCCCGAGCTTGTACGACCTTCGGAAGAGGTCGACCGACGAAATTCCCCCAAATCTGAGGAGATATTCTTGAATAACTTTTTTTGTGAAGGTCGGAGAGACTTGCAAGTAGGCTCTACCCCCACTAAATGGGGTAGCGCACATCGATCGGTACCATCTTTGAGCTTCTCCGACTTTCGGAAGGGTTAGGGTTAGGGTTAGGGATGAAAGCACATAGGAGAAAGAGATATTCTTGAATAACTTTTTTTGTGAAGGTCGGAGAGACTTGCAAGTAGGCTCTACCCCCACTAAATGGGGTAGCGCGCATCGATCGGTACCATCCTTGAGCTTCTCAGACTTTCGGAAGGGTTAGGGTTAGGGTTAGGGATGAAAGCACATAGGAGAAAGAGATATTCTTGAATAACTTTTTTTGTGAAGGTCGGAGAGACTTGGAAAGTGGTTGCATCTGGACTAATTTGGGTCCTGCGGATCGATTGGTACCATCCCCGAGCTTGTACGACCTTCGGAAGAGGTCGACCGACGAAATTCCCCCAAATCTGAGGAGATATTCTTGAATAACTGTTTTTGTGAAGGACGGAGAGACTTGCAAGTAGGCTCTACCCCCACTAAATGGGGTAGCGCGCATCGATCGGTACCATCCTTGAGCTTCTCCGACTTTCGGAAGGGTTAGGGTTAGGGTTAGGGATGAAAGCACATAGGAGAAAGAGATATTCTTGAATAACTTTTTTTGTGAAGGTCGGAGAGACTTGCAAGTAGGCTCTACCCCCACTAAATGGGGTTGCGCGCATCGATCGGTACCATCCTTGAGCTTCTCCGACTTTCGGAAGGGTTAGGGTTAGGGTTAGGGATGAAAGCACATAGGAGAAAGAGATATTCTTGAATAACTTTTTTTGTGAAGGTCGGAGAGACTTGGAAAGTGGTTGCATCTGGACTAATTTGGGTCCTGCGGATCGATTGGTACCATCCCCGAGCTTGTACGACCTTCGAAAGAGGTCGACCGACGAAATTCCCCCAAATCTGAGGAGATATTCTTGAATAACTTTTTTTGTGAAGGTCGGAGAGACTTGCAAGTAGGCTCTACCCCCACTAAATGGGGTAGCGCGCATCGATCGGTACCATCCTTGAGCTTCTCCGACTTTCGGAAGGGTTAGGGTTAGGGTTAGGGATGAAAGCACATAGGAGAAAGAGATATTCTTGAATAACTTTTTTTGTGAAGGTCGGAGAGACTTGGAAAGTGGTTACATCTGGACTAATTTGGGTCCTGCGGATCGATTGGTACCATCCCCGAGCTTGTACGACCTTCGGAAGAGGTCGACCGACGAAATTCCCCCAAATCTGAGGAGATATTCTTGAATAACTTTTTTTGTGAAGGTCGGAGAGACTTGCAAGTAGGCTCTACCCCCACTAAATGGGGTAGCGCGCATCGATCGGTACCATCCTTGAGCTTCTCCGACTTTCGGAAGGGTTAGGGTTAGGGTTAGGGATGAAAGCACATAGGAGAAAGAGATATTCTTGAATAACTTTTTTTGTGAAGGTCGGAGAGACTTGCAAGTAGGCTCTACCCCCACTAAATGGGGTTGCGCGCATCGATCGGTACCATCCTTGAGCTTCTCCGACTTTCGGAAGGGTTAGGGTTAGGGATGAAAGCACATAGGAGAAAGAGATATTCTTGAATAACTTTTTTTGTGAAGGTCGGAGAGACTTGGAAAGTGGTTGCATCTGGACTAATTTGGGTCCTGCGGATCGATTGGTACCATCCCCGAGCTTGTACGACCTTCGGAAGAGGTCGACCGACGAAATTCCCCCAAATCTGAGGAGATATTCTTGAATAACTTTTTTTGTGAAGGTCGGAGAGACTTGCAAGTAGGCTCTACCCCCACTAAATGGGGTAGCGCGCATCGATCGGTACCATCCTTGAGCTTCTCCGACTTTCGGAAGGGTTAGGGTTAGGGTTAGGGATGAAAGCACATAGGAGAAAGAGATATTCTTGAATAACTTTTTTTGTGAAGGTCGGAGAGACTTGCAAGTAGGCTCTACCCCCACTAAATGGGGTTGCGCGCATCGATCGGTACCATCCTTGAGCTTCTCCGACTTTCGGAAGGGTTAGGGTTAGGGTTAGGGATGAAAGCACATAGGAGAAAGAGATATTCTTGAATAACTTTTTTTGTGAAGGTCGGAGAGACTTGGAAAGTGGTTGCATCTGGACTAATTTGGGTCCTGCGGATCGATTGGTACCATCCCCGAGCTTGTACGACCTTCGGAAGAGGTTGACCGACGAAATTCCCCCAAATCTGAGGAGATATTCTTGAATAACTTTTTTTGTGAAGGTCGGAGAGACTTGCAAGTAGGCTCTACCCCCACTAAATGGGGTAGCGCGCATCGATCGGTACCATCTTTGAGCTTCTCCGACTTTCGGAAGGGTTAGGGTTAGGGTTAGGGATGAAAGCACATAGGAGAAAGAGATATTCTTGAATAACTTTTTTTGTGAAGGTCGGAGAGACTTGAAAAGTGGTTGCATCTGGACTAATTTGGGTCCTGCGGATCGATTGGTACCATCCACGAGCTTGTACGACCTTCGGAAGAGGTCGACCGACGAAATTCCCCCAAATCTGAGGAGATATTCTTGAATAACTGTTTTTGTGAAGGACGGAGAGACTTGCAAGTAGGCTCTACCCCCACTAAATGGGGTAGCGCGCATCGATCGGTACCATCCTTGAGCTTCTCCGACTTTCGGAAGGGTTAGGGTTAGGGTTAGGGATGAAAGCACATAGGAGAAAGAGATATTCTTGAATAACTTTTTTTGTGAAGGTCGGAGAGACTTGCAAGTAGGCTCTACCCCCACTAAATGGGGTTGCACGCATCGATCGGTACCATCCTTGAGCTTCTCCGACTTTCGGAAGGGTTAGGGTTAGGGTTAGGGATGAAAGCACATAGGAGAAAGAGATATTCTTGAATAACTTTTTTTGTGAAGGTCGGAGAGACTTGGAAAGTGGTTGCATCTGGACTAATTTGGGTCCTGCGGATCGATTGGTACCATCCCCGAGCTTTTACGACCTTCGAAAGAGGTCGACCGACGAAATTCCCCCAAATCTGAGGAGATATTCTTGAATAACTTTTTTTGTGAAGGTCGGAGAGACTTGCAAGTAGGCTCTACCCCCACTAAATGGGGTAGCGCGCATCGATCGGTACCATCCTTGAGCTTCTCCGACTTTCGGAAGGGTTAGGGTTAGGGTTAGGGATGAAAGCACATAGGAGAAAGAGATATTCTTGAATAACTTTTTTTGTGAAGGTCGGAGAGACTTGGAAAGTGGTTGCATCTGGACTAATTTGGGTCCTGCGGATCGATTGGTACCATCCCCGAGCTTGTACGACCTTTGGAAGAGGTCGACCGACGAAATTCCCCCAAATCTGAGGAGATATTCTTGAATAACTTTTTTTGTGAAGGTCGGAGAGACTTGCAAGTAGGCTCTACCCCCACTAAATGGGGTAGCGCGCATCGATCGGTACCATCCTTGAGCTTCTCCGACTTTCGGAAGGGTTAGGGTTAGGGTTAGGGATGAAAGCACATAGGAGAAAGAGATATTCTTGAATAACTTTTTTTGTGAAGGTCGGAGAGACTTGCAAGTAGGCTCTACCCCCACTAAATGGGGTTGCGCGCATCGATCGGTACCATCCTTGAGCTTCTCCGACTTTCGGAAGGGTTAGGGTTAGGGATGAAAGCACATAGGAGAAAGAGATATTCTTGAATAACTTTTTTTGTGAAGGTCGGAGAGACTTGGAAAGTGGTTGCATCTGGACTAATTTGGGTCCTGCGGATCGATTGGTACCATCCCCGAGCTTGTACGACCTTCGGAAGAGGTCGACCGACGAAATTCCCCCAAATCTGAGGAGATATTCTTGAATAACTTTTTTTGTGAAGGTCGGAGAGACTTGCAAGTAGGCTCTACCCCCACTAAATGGGGTAGCGCGCATCGATCGGTACCATCCTTGAGCTTCTCCGACTTTCGGAAGGGTTAGGGTTAGGGTTAGGGATGAAAGCACATAGGAGAAAGAGATATTCTTGAATAACTTTTTTTGTGAAGGTCGGAGAGACTTGCAAGTAGGCTCTACCCCCACTAAATGGGGTTGCGCGCATCGATCGGTACCATCCTTGAGCTTCTCCGACTTTCGGAAGGGTTAGGGTTAGGGTTAGGGATGAAAGCACATAGGAGAAAGAGATATTCTTGAATAACTTTTTTTGTGAAGGTCGGAGAGACTTGGAAAGTGGTTGCATCTGGACTAATTTGGGTCCTGCGGATCGATTGGTACCATCCCCGAGCTTGTACGACCTTCGGAAGAGGTCGACCGACGAAATTCCCCCAAATCTGAGGAGATATTCTTGAATAACTTTTTTTGTGAAGGTCGGAGAGACTTGCAAGTAGGCTCTACCCCCACTAAATGGGGTAGCGCGCATCGATCGGTACCATCCTTGAGCTTCTCCGACTTTCGGAAGGGTTAGGGTTAGGGTTAGGGATGAAAGCACATAGGAGAAAGAGATATTCTTGAATAACTTTTTTTTTGAAGGTCGGAGAGACTTGCAAGTAGGCTCTACCCCCACTAAATGGGGTTGCGCGCATCGATCGGTACCATCCTTGAGCTTCTCCGACTTTCGGAAGGGTTAGGGTTAGGG
Organism: Limanda limanda; assembly: GCF_963576545.1. Classification (NCBI taxonomy): domain Eukaryota; kingdom Metazoa; phylum Chordata; class Actinopteri; order Pleuronectiformes; family Pleuronectidae; genus Limanda; species Limanda limanda. The sequence goes on from NW_026870461.1 coordinate 405,942, forward strand.
TTAGGGATGAAAGCACATAGGAGAAAGAGATATTCTTGAATAACTTTTTTTGTGAAGGTCGGAGAGACTTGGAAAGTGGTTGCATCTGGACTAATTTGGGTCCTGCGGATCGATTGGTACCATCCCCGAGCTTGTACGACCTTCGGAAGAGGTCGACCGACGAAATTCCCCCAAATCTGAGGAGATATTCTTGAATAACTTTTTTTGTGAAGGTCGGAGAGACTTGCAAGTAGGCTCTACCCCCACTAAATGGGGTTGCGCGCATCGATCGGTACCATCCTTGAGCTTCTCCGACTTTCGGAAGGGTTAGGGTTAGGGATGAAAGCACATAGGAGAAAGAGATATTCTTGAATAACTTTTTTTGTGAAGGTCGGAGAGACTTGGAAAGTGGTTGCATCTGGACTAATTTGGGTCCTGCGGATCGATTGGTACCATCCGCGAGCTTGTACGACCTTCGGAAGAGGTCGACCGACGAAATTCCCCCAAATCTGAGGAGATATTCTTGAATAACTTTTTTTGTGAAGGTCGGAGAGACTTGCAAGTAGGCTCTACCCCCACTAAATGGGGTAGCGCGCATCGATCGGTACCATCCTTGAGCTTCTCCGACTTTCGGAAGGGTTAGGGTTAGGGTTAGGGATGAAAGCACATAGGAGAAAGAGATATTCTTGAATAACTTTTTTTGTGAAGGTCGGAGAGACTTGCAAGTAGGCTCTACCCCCACTAAATGGGGTTGCGCGCATCGATCGGTACCATCCTTGAGCTTCTCCGACTTTCGGAAGGGTTAGGGTTAGGGATGAAAGCACATAGGAGAAAGAGATATTCTTGAATAACTTTTTTTGTGAAGGTCGGAGAGACTTGGAAAGTGGTTGCATCTGGACTAATTTGGGTCCTGCGGATCGATTGGTACCATCCCCGAGCTTGTACGACCTTCGGAAGAGGTCGACCGACGAAATTCCCCCAAATCTGAGGAGATATTCTTGAATAACTTTTTTTGTGAAGGTCGGAGAGACTTGCAAGTAGGCTCTACCCCCACTAAATGGGGTAGCGCGCATCGATCGGTACCATCCTTGAGCTTCTCCGACTTTCGGAAGGGTTAGGGTTAGGGATGAAAGCACATAGGAGAAAGAGATATTCTTGAATAACTTTTTTTTTGAAGGTCGGAGAGACTTGCAAGTAGGCTCTACCCCCACTAAATGGGGTTGCGCGCATCGATCGGTACCATCCTTGAGCTTCTCCGACTTTCGGAAGGGTTAGGGTTAGGGTTAGGGATGAAAGCACATAGGAGAAAGAGATATTCTTGAATAACTTTTTTTGTGAAGGTCGGAGAGACTTGGAAAGTGGTTGCATCTGGACTAATTTGGGTCCTGCGGATCGATTGGTACCATCCCCGAGCTTGTACGACCTTCGGAAGAGGTCGACCGACGAAATTCCCCCAAATCTGAGGAGATATTCTTGAATAACTTTTTTTGTGAAGGTCGGAGAGACTTGCAAGTAGGCTCTACCCCCACTAAATGGGGTTGCGCGCATCGATCGGTACCATCCTTGAGCTTCTCCGACTTTCGGAAGGGTTAGGGTTAGGGATGAAAGCACATAGGAGAAAGAGATATTCTTGAATAACTTTTTTTGTGAAGGTCGGAGAGACTTGGAAAGTGGTTGCATCTGGACTAATTTGGGTCCTGCGGATCGATTGGTACCATCCGCGAGCTTGTACGACCTTCGGAAGAGGTCGACCGACGAAATTCCCCCAAATCTGAGGAGATATTCTTGAATAACTTTTTTTGTGAAGGTCGGAGAGACTTGCAAGTAGGCTCTACCCCCACTAAATGGGGTAGCGCGCATCGATCGGTACCATCCTTGAGCTTCTCCGACTTTCGGAAGGGTTAGGGTTAGGGTTAGGGATGAAAGCACATAGGAGAAAGAGATATTCTTGAATAACTTTTTTTGTGAAGGTCGGAGAGACTTGCAAGTAGGCTCTACCCCCACTAAATGGGGTTGCGCGCATCGATCGGTACCATCCTTGAGCTTCTCCGACTTTCGGAAGGGTTAGGGTTAGGGTTAGGGATGAAAGCACATAGGAGAAAGAGATATTCTTGAATAACTTTTTTTGTGAAGGTCGGAGAGACTTGGAAAGTGGTTGCATCTGGACTAATTTGGGTCCTGCGGATCGATTGGTACCATCCCCGAGCTTGTACGACCTTCGGAAGAGGTCGACCGACGAAATTCCCCCAAATCTGAGGAGATATTCTTGAATAACTTTTTTTGTGAAGGTCGGAGAGACTTGCAAGTAGGCTCTACCCCCACTAAATGGGGTAGCGCGCATCGATCGGTACCATCCTTGAGCTTCTCCGACTTTCGGAAGGGTTAGGGTTAGGGTTAGGGATGAAAGCACATAGGAGAAAGAGATATTCTTGAATAACTTTTTTTGTGAAGGTCGGAGAGACTTGCAAGTAGGCTCTACCCCCACTAAATGGGGTTGCGCGCATCGATCGGTACCATCCTTGAGCTTCTCCGACTTTCGGAAGGGTTAGGGTTAGGGTTAGGGATGAAAGCACATAGGAGAAAGAGATATTCTTGAATAACTTTTTTTGTGAAGGTCGGAGAGACTTGGAAAGTGGTTGCATCTGGACTAATTTGGGTCCTGCGGATCGATTGGTACCATCCCCGAGCTTGTACGACCTTCGGAAGAGGTCGACCGACGAAATTCCCCCAAATCTGAGGAGATATTCTTGAATAACTTTTTTTGTGAAGGTCGGAGAGACTTGCAAGTAGGCTCTACCCCCACTAAATGGGGTAGCGCGCATCGATCGGTACCATCCTTGAGCTTCTCCGACTTTCGGAAGGGTTAGGGTTAGGGTTAGGGATGAAAGCACATAGGAGAAAGAGATATTCTTGAATAACTTTTTTTGTGAAGGTCGGAGAGACTTGCAAGTAGGCTCTACCCCCACTAAATGGGGTTGCGCGCATCGATCGGTACCATCCTTGAGCTTCTCCGACTTTCGGAAGGGTTAGGGTTAGGGTTAGGGATGAAAGCACATAGGAGAAAGAGATATTCTTGAATAACTTTTTTTGTGAAGGTCGGAGAGACTTGGAAAGTGGTTGCATCTGGACTAATTTGGGTCCTGCGGATCGATTGGTACCATCCCCGAGCTTGTACGACCTTCGGAAGAGGTCGACCGACGAAATTCCCCCAAATCTGAGGAGATATTCTTGAATAACTTTTTTTGTGAAGGTCGGAGAGACTTGCAAGTAGGCTCTACCCCCACTAAATGGGGTAGCGCGCATCGATCGGTACCATCCTTGAGCTTCTCCGACTTTCGGAAGGGTTAGGGTTAGGGTTAGGGTTAGGGATGAAAGCACATAGGAGAAAGAGATATTCTTGAATAACTTTTTTTGTGAAGGTTGGAGAGACTTGCAAGTAGGCTCTACCCCCACTAAATGGGGTTGCGCGCATCGATCGGTACCATCCTTGAGCTTCTCCGACTTTCGGAAGGGTTAGGGTTAGGGATGAAAGCACATAGGAGAAAGAGATATTCTTGAATAACTTTTTTTGTGAAGGTCGGAGAGACTTGGAAAGTGGTTGCATCTGGACTAATTTGGGTCCTGCAGATCGATTGGTACCATCCCCGAGCTTGTACGACCTTCGGAAGAGGTCGACCGACGAAATTCCCCCAAATCTGAGGAGATATTCTTGAATAACTTTTTTTGTGAAGGTCGGAGAGACTTGCAAGTAGGCTCTACCCCCACTAAATGGGGTAGCGCGCATCGATCGGTACCATCCTTGAGCTTCTCCGACTTTCGGAAGGGTTAGGGTTAGGGTTAGGGATGAAAGCACATAGGAGAAAGAGATATTCTTGAATAACTTTTTTTGTGAAGGTCGGAGAGACTTGCAAGTAGGCTCTACCCCCACTAAATGGGGTTGCGCGCATCGATCGGTACCATCCTTGAGCTTCTCCGACTTTCGGAAGGGTTAGGGTTAGGGTTAGGGATGAAAGCACATAGGAGAAAGAGATATTCTTGAATAACTTTTTTTGTGAAGGTCGGAGAGACTTGGAAAGTGGTTGCATCTGGACTAATTTGGGTCCTGCGGATCGATTGGTACCATCCCCGAGCTTGTACGACCTTCGGAAGAGGTCGACCGACGAAATTCCCCCAAATCTGAGGAGATATTCTTGAATAACTTTTTTTGTGAAGGTCGGAGAGACTTGCAAGTAGGCTCTACCCCCACTAAATGGGGTAGCGCACATCGATCGGTACCATCCTTGAGCTTCTCCGACTTTCGGAAGGGTTAGGGTTAGGGTTAGGGATGAAAGCACATAGGAGAAAGAGATATTCTTGAATAACTTTTTTTGTGAAGGTTGGAGAGACTTGCAAGTAGGCTCTACCCCCACTAAATGGGGTTGCGCGCATCGATCAGTACCATCCTTGAGCTTCTCCGACTTTCGGAAGGGTTAGGGTTAGGGTTAGGGATGAAAGCACATAGGAGAAAGAGATATTCTTGAATAACTTTTTTTGTGAAGGTCGGAGAGACTTGGAAAGTGGTTGCATCTGGACTAATTTGGGTCCTGCAGATCGATTGGTACCATCCCCGAGCTTGTACGACCTTCGGAAGAGGTCGACCGACGAAATTCCCCCAAATCTGAGGAGATATTCTTGAATAACTTTTTTTGTGAAGGTCGGAGAGACTTGCAAGTAGGCTCTACCCCCACTAAATGGGGTAGCGCGCATCGATCGGTACCATCCTTGAGCTTCTCCGACTTTCGGAAGGGTTAGGGTTAGGGTTAGGGATGAAAGCACATAGGAGAAAGAGATATTCTTGAATAACTTTTTTTGTGAAGGTCGGAGAGACTTGCAAGTAGGCTCTACCCCCACTAAATGGGGTTGCGCGCATCGATCGGTACCATCCTTGAGCTTCTCCGACTTTCGGAAGGGTTAGGGTTAGGGTTAGGGATGAAAGCACATAGGAGAAAGAGATATTCTTGAATAACTTTTTTTGTGAAGGTCGGAGAGACTTGGAAAGTGGTTGCATCTGGACTAATTTGGGTCCTGCAGATCGATTGGTACCATCCCCGAGCTTGTACGACCTTTGGAAGAGGTCGACCGACGAAATTCCCCCAAATCTGAGGAGATATTCTTGAATAACTTTTTTTGTGAAGGTCGGAGAGACTTGCAAGTAGGCTCTACCCCCACTAAATGGGGTAGCGCGCATCGATCGGTACCATCCTTGAGCTTCTCCGACTTTCGGAAGGGTTAGGGTTAGGGTTAGGGATGAAAGCACATAGGAGAAAGAGATATTCTTGAATAACTTTTTTTGTGAAGGTCGGAGAGACTTGCAAGTAGGCTCTACCCCCACTAAATGGGGTAGCGCGCATCGATCGGTACCATCCTTTAGCTTCTCCGACTTTCGGAAGGGTTAGGGTTAGGGTTAGGGCTGAAAGCACATAGGAGAAAGAGATATTCTTGAATAACTTTTTTTGTGAAGGTCGGAGAGACTTGGAAAGTGGTTGCATCTGGACTAATTTGGGTCCTGCAGATCGATTGGTACCATCCCCGAGCTTGTACGACCTTCGGAAGAGGTCGACCGACGAAATTCCCCCAAATCTGAGGAGATATTCTTGAATAACTTTTTTTGTGAAGGTCGGAGAGACTTGCAAGTAGGCTCTACCCCCACTAAATGGGGTAGCGCGCATCGATCGGTACCATCCTTGAGCTTCTCCGACTTTCGGAAGGGTTAGGGTTAGGGTTAGGGATGAAAGCACATAGGAGAAAGAGATATTCTTGAATAACTTTTTTTGTGAAGGTCGGAGAGACTTGCAAGTAGGCTCTACCCCCACTAAATGGGGTAGCACACATCGATCGGTACCATCCTTGAGCTTCTCCGACTTTCGGAAGGGTTAGGGTTAGGGTTAGGGATGAAAGCACATAGGAGAAAGAGATATTCTTGAATAACTTTTTTTGTGAAGGTCGGAGAGACTTGGAAAGTGGTTGCATCTGGACTAATTTGGGTCCTGCGGATCGATTGGTACCATCCCCGAGCTTGTACGACCTTCGGAAGAGGTCGACCGACGAAATTCCCCCAAATCTGAGGAGATATTCTTGAATAACTTTTTTTGTGAAGGTCGGAGAGACTTGCAAGTAGGCTCTACCCCCACTAAATGGGGTAGCGCGCATCGATCGGTACCATCCTTGAGCTTCTCCGACTTTCGGAAGGGTTAGGGTTAGGGTTAGGGATGAAAGCACATAGGAGAAAGAGATATTCTTGAATAACTTTTTTTGTGAAGGTCGGAGAGACTTGGAAAGTGGTTGCATCTGGACTAATTTGGGTCCTGCGGATCGATTGGTACCATCCCCGAGCTTGTACGACCTTCGGAAGAGGTCGACCGACGAAATTCCCCCAAATCTGAGGAGATATTCTTGAATAACTTTTTTTGTGAAGGTCGGAGAGACTTGCAAGTAGGCTCTACCCCCACTAAATGGGGTAGCGCGCATCGATCGGTACCATCCTTGAGCTTCTCCGACTTTCGGAAGGGTTAGGGTTAGGGTTAGGGATGAAAGCACATAGGAGAAAGAGATATTCTTGAATAACTTTTTTTGTGAAGGTCGGAGAGACTTGCAAGTAGGCTCTACCCCCACTAAATGGGGTTGCGCGCATCGATCGGTACCATCCTTGAGCTTCTCCGACTTTCGGAAGGGTTAGGGTTAGGGATGAAAGCACATAGGAGAAAGAGATATTCTTGAATAACTTTTTTTGTGAAGGTCGGAGAGACTTGAAAAGTGGTTGCATCTGGACTAATTTGGGTCCTGCGGATCGATTGGTACCATCCCCGAGCTTGTACGACCTTCGGAAGAGGTCGACCGACGAAATTCCCCCAAATCTGAGGAGATATTCTTGAATAACTTTTTTTGTGAAGGTCGGAGAGACTTGCAAGTAGGCTCTACCCCCACTAAATGGGGTAGCGCGCATCGATCGGTACCATCCTTGAGCTTCTCCGACTTTCGGAAGGGTTAGGGTTAGGGTTAGGGATGAAAGCACATAGGAGAAAGAGATATTCTTGAATAACTTTTTTTGTGAAGGTCGGAGAGACTTGCAAGTAGGCTCTACCCCCACTAAATGGGGTTGCGCGCATCGATCGGTACCATCCTTGAGCTTCTCCGACTTTCGGAAGGGTTAGGGTTAGGGTTAGGGATGAAAGCACATAGGAGAAAGAGATATTCTTGAATAACTTTTTTTGTGAAGGTCGGAGAGACTTGGAAAGTGGTTGCATCTGGACTAATTTGGGTCCTGCGGATCGATTGGTACCATCCCCGAGCTTGTACGACCTTCGGAAGAGGTCGACCGACGAAATTCCCCCAAATCTGAGGAGATATTCTTGAATAACTTTTTTTGTGAAGGTCGGAGAGACTTGCAAGTAGGCTCTACCCCCACTAAATGGGGTAGCGCGCATCGATCGGTACCATCCTTGAGCTTCTCCGACTTTCGGAAGGGTTAGGGTTAGGGTTAGGGATGAAAGCACATAGGAGAAAGAGATATTCTTGAATAACTTTTTTTTTGAAGGTCGGAGAGACTTGCAAGTAGGCTCTACCCCCACTAAATGGGGTTGCGCGCATCGATCGGTACCATCCTTGAGCTTCTCCGACTTTCGGAAGGGTTAGGGTTAGGGTTAGGGATGAAAGCACATAGGAGAAAGAGATATTCTTGAATAACTTTTTTTGTGAAGGTCGGAGAGACTTGGAAAGTGGTTGCATCTGGACTAATTTGGGTCCTGCGGATCGATTGGTACCATCCCCGAGCTTGTACGACCTTCGGAAGAGGTCGACCGACGAAATTCCCCCAAATCTGAGGAGATATTCTTGAATAACTTTTTTTGTGAAGGTCGGAGAGACTTGCAAGTAGGCTATACCCCCACTAAATGGGGTTGCGCGCATCGATCGGTACCATCCTTGAGCTTCTCCGACTTTCGGAAGGGTTAGGGTTAGGGATGAAAGCACATAGGAGAAAGAGATATTCTTGAATAACTTTTTTTGTGAAGGTCGGAGAGACTTGGAAAGTGGTTGCATCTGGACTAATTTGGGTCCTGCGGATCGATTGGTACCATCCGCGAGCTTGTACGACCTTCGGAAGAGGTCGACCGACGAAATTCCCCCAAATCTGAGGAGATATTCTTGAATAACTTTTTTTGTGAAGGTCGGAGAGACTTGCAAGTAGGCTCTACCCCCACTAAATGGGGTAGCGCGCATCGATCGGTACCATCCTTGAGCTTCTCCGACTTTCGGAAGGGTTAGGGTTAGGGTTAGGGATGAAAGCACATAGGAGAAAGAGATATTCTTGAATAACTTTTTTTGTGAAGGTCGGAGAGACTTGCAAGTAGGCTCTACCCCCACTAAATGGGGTTGCGCGCATCGATCGGTACCATCCTTGAGCTTCTCCGACTTTCGGAAGGGTTAGGGTTAGGGTTAGGGATGAAAGCACATAGGAGAAAGAGATATTCTTGAATAACTTTTTTTGTGAAGGTCGGAGAGACTTGGAAAGTGGTTGCATCTGGACTAATTTGGGTCCTGCGGATCGATTGGTACCATCCCCGAGCTTGTACGACCTTCGGAAGAGGTCGACCGACGAAATTCCCCCAAATCTGAGGAGATATTCTTGAATAACTTTTTTTGTGAAGGTCGGAGAGACTTGCAAGTAGGCTCTACCCCCACTAAATGGGGTAGCGCGCATCGATCGGTACCATCCTTGAGCTTCTCCGACTTTCGGAAGGGTTAGGGTTAGGGATGAAAGCACATAGGAGAAAGAGATATTCTTGAATAACTTTTTTTTTGAAGGTCGGAGAGACTTGCAAGTAGGCTCTACCCCCACTAAATGGGGTTGCGCGCATCGATCGGTACCATCCTTGAGCTTCTCCGACTTTCGGAAGGGTTAGGGTTAGGGATGAAAGCACATAGGAGAAAGAGATATTCTTGAATAACTTTTTTTGTGAAGGTCGGAGAGACTTGGAAAGTGGTTGCATCTGGACTAATTTGGGTCCTGCGGATCGATTGGTACCATCCCCGAGCTTGTACGACCTTCGGAAGAGGTCGACCGACGAAATTCCCCCAAATCTGAGGAGATATTCTTGAATAACTTTTTTTGTGAAGGTCGGAGAGACTTGCAAGTAGGCTCTACCCCCACTAAATGGGGTTGCGCGCATCGATCGGTACCATCCTTGAGCTTCTCCGACTTTCGGAAGGGTTAGGGTTAGGGATGAAAGCACATAGGAGAAAGAGATATTCTTGAATAACTTTTTTTGTGAAGGTCGGAGAGACTTGGAAAGTGGTTGCATCTGGACTAATTTGGGTCCTGCGGATCGATTGGTACCATCCGCGAGCTTGTACGACCTTCGGAAGAGGTCGACCGACGAAATTCCCCCAAATCTGAGGAGATATTCTTGAATAACTTTTTTTGTGAAGGTCGGAGAGACTTGCAAGTAGGCTCTACCCCCACTAAATGGGGTAGCGCGCATCGATCGGTACCATCCTTGAGCTTCTCCGACTTTCGGAAGGGTTAGGGTTAGGGTTAGGGATGAAAGCACATAGGAGAAAGAGATATTCTTGAATAACTTTTTTTGTGAAGGTCGGAGAGACTTGCAAGTAGGCTCTACCCCCACTAAATGGGGTTGCGCGCATCGATCGGTACCATCCTTGAGCTTCTCCGACTTTCGGAAGGGTTAGGGTTAGGGTTAGGGATGAAAGCACATAGGAGAAAGAGATATTCTTGAATAACTTTTTTTGTGAAGGTCGGAGAGACTTGGAAAGTGGTTGCATCTGGACTAATTTGGGTCCTGCGGATCGATTGGTACCATCCCCGAGCTTGTACGACCTTCGGAAGAGGTCGACCGACGAAATTCCCCCAAATCTGAGGAGATATTCTTGAATAACTTTTTTTGTGAAGGTCGGAGAGACTTGCAAGTAGGCTCTACCCCCACTAAATGGGGTAGCGCGCATCGATCGGTACCATCCTTGAGCTTCTCCGACTTTCGGAAGGGTTAGGGTTAGGGTTAGGGATGAAAGCACATAGGAGAAAGAGATATTCTTGAATAACTTTTTTTGTGAAGGTCGGAGAGACTTGCAAGTAGGCTCTACCCCCACTAAATGGGGTAGCGCGCATCGATCGGTACCATCCTTGAGCTTCTCCGACTTTCGGAAGGGTTAGGGTTAGGGTTAGGGATGAAAGCACATAGGAGAAAGAGATATTCTTGAATAACTTTTTTTGTGAAGGTCGGAGAGACTTGCAAGTAGGCTCTACCCCCACTAAATGGGGTAGCGCGCATCGATCGGTACCATCCTTGAGCTTCTCCGACTTTCGGAAGGGTTAGGGTTAGGGTTAGGGATGAAAGCACATAGGAGAAAGAGATATTCTTGAATAACTTTTTTTGTGAAGGTCGGAGAGACTTGGAAAGTGGTTGCATCTGGACTAATTTGGGTCCTGCAGATCGATTGGTACCATCCCCGAGCTTGTACGACCTTCGGAAGAGGTCGACCGACGAAATTCCCCCAAATCTGAGGAGATATTCTTGAATAACTTTTTTTGTGAAGGTCGGAGAGACTTGCAAGTAGGCTCTACCCCCACTAAATGGGGTAGCGCGCATCGATCGGTACCATCCTTGAGCTTCTCCGACTTTCGGAAGGGTTAGGGTTAGGGTTAGGAATGAAAGCACATAGGAGAAAGAGATATTCTTGAATAACTTTTTTTGTGAAGGTCGGAGAGACTTGCAAGTAGGCTCTACCCCCACTAAATGGGGTAGCGCGCATCGATCGGTACCATCCTTGAGCTTCTCCGACTTTCGGAAGGGTTAGGGTTAGGGTTAGGGATGAAAGCACATAGGAGAAAGAGATATTCTTGAATAACTTTTTTTGTGAAGGTCGGAGAGACTTGGAAAGTGGTTGCATCTGGACTAATTTGGGTCCTGCGGATCGATTGGTACCATCCCCGAGCTTGTACGACCTTCGGAAGAGGTCGACCGACGAAATTCCCCCAAATCTGAGGAGATATTCTTGAATAACTTTTTTTGTGAAGGTCGGAGAGACTTGCAAGTAGGCTCTACCCCCACTAAATGGGGTAGCGCGCATCGATCGGTACCATCCTTGAGCTTCTCCGACTTTCGGAAGGGTTAGGGTTAGGGATGAAAGCACATAGGAGAAAGAGATATTCTTGAATAACTTTTTTTGTGAAGGTCGGAGAGACTTGGAAAGTGGTTGCATCTGGACTAATTTGGGTCCTGCGGATCGATTGGTACCATCCCCGAGCTTGTACGACCTTCGGAAGAGGTCGACCGACGAAATTCCCCCAAATCTGAGGAGATATTCTTGAATAACTTTTTTTGTGAAGGTCGGAGAGACTTGCAAGTAGGCTCTACCCCCACTAAATGGGGTTGCGCGCATCGATCGGTACCATCCTTGAGCTTCTCCGACTTTCGGAAGGGTTAGGGTTAGGGATGAAAGCACATAGGAGAAAGAGATATTCTTGAATAACTTTTTTTGTGAAGGTCGGAGAGACTTGGAAAGTGGTTGCATCTGGACTAATTTGGGTCCTGCGGATCGATTGGTACCATCCGCGAGCTTGTACGACCTTCGGAAGAGGTCGACCGACGAAATTCCCCCAAATCTGAGGAGATATTCTTGAATAACTTTTTTTGTGAAGGTCGGAGAGACTTGCAAGTAGGCTCTACCCCCACTAAATGGGGTAGCGCGCATCGATCGGTACCATCCTTGAGCTTCTCCGACTTTCGGAAGGGTTAGGGTTAGGGTTAGGGATGAAAGCACATAGGAGAAAGAGATATTCTTGAATAACTTTTTTTGTGAAGGTCGGAGAGACTTGCAAGTAGGCTCTACCCCCACTAAATGGGGTTGCGCGCATCGATCGGTACCATCCTTGAGCTTCTCCGACTTTCGGAAGGGTTAGGGTTAGGGTTAGGGATGAAAGCACATAGGAGAAAGAGATATTCTTGAATAACTTTTTTTGTGAAGGTCGGAGAGACTTGAAAAGTGGTTGCATCTGGACTAATTTGGGTCCTGCGGATCGATTGGTACCATCCCCGAGCTTGTACGACCTTCGGAAGAGGTCGACCGACGAAATTCCCCCAAATCTGAGGAGATATTCTTGAATAACTTTTTTTGTGAAGGTCGGAGAGACTTGCAAGTAGGCTCTACCCCCACTAAATGGGGTAGCGCGCATCGATCGGTACCATCCTTGAGCTTCTCCGACTTTCGGAAGGGTTAGGGTTAGGGTTAGGGATGAAAGCACATAGGAGAAAGAGATATTCTTGAATAACTTTTTTTGTGAAGGTCGGAGAGACTTGCAAGTAGGCTCTACCCCCACTAAATGGGGTTGCGCGCATCGATCGGTACCATCCTTGAGCTTCTCCGACTTTCGGAAGGGTTAGGGTTAGGGTTAGGGATGAAAGCACATAGGAGAAAGAGATATTCTTGAATAACTTTTTTTGTGAAGGTCGGAGAGACTTGGAAAGTGGTTGCATCTGGACTAATTTGGGTCCTGCGGATCGATTGGTACCATCCCCGAGCTTGTACGACCTTCGGAAGAGGTCGACCGACGAAATTCCCCCAAATCTGAGGAGATATTCTTGAATAACTTTTTTTGTGAAGGTCGGAGAGACTTGCAAGTAGGCTCTACCCCCACTAAATGGGGTAGCGCGCATCGATCGGTACCATCCTTGAGCTTCTCCGACTTTCGGAAGGGTTAGGGTTAGGGTTAGGGATGAAAGCACATAGGAGAAAGAGATATTCTTGAATAACTTTTTTTGTGAAGGTCGGAGAGACTTGCAAGTAGGCTCTACCCCCACTAAATGGGGTTGCGCGCATCGATCGGTACCATCCTTGAGCTTCTCCGACTTTCGGAAGGGTTAGGGTTAGGGTTAGGGATGAAAGCACATAGGAGAAAGAGATATTCTTGAATAACTTTTTTTGTGAAGGTCGGAGAGACTTGGAAAGTGGTTGCATCTGGACTAATTTGGGTCCTGCGGATCGATTGGTACCATCCCCGAGCTTGTACGACCTTCGGAAGAGGTCGACCGACGAAATTCCCCCAAATCTGAGGAGATATTCTTGAATAACTTTTTTTGTGAAGGTCGGAGAGACTTGCAAGTAGGCTCTACCCCCACTAAATGGGGTAGCGCGCATCGATCGGTACCATCCTTGAGCTTCTCCGACTTTCGGAAGGGTTAGGGTTAGGGTTAGGGTTAGGGTTAGGGATGAAAGCACATAGGAGAAAGAGATATTCTTGAATAACTTTTTTTGTGAAGGTTGGAGAGACTTGCAAGTAGGCTCTACCCCCACTAAATGGGGTTGCACGCATCGATCGGTACCATCCTTGAGCTTCTCCGACTTTCGGAAGGGTTAGGGTTAGGGATGAAAGCACATAGGAGAAAGAGATATTCTTGAATAACTTTTTTTGTGAAGGTCGGAGAGACTTGGAAAGTGGTTGCATCTGGACTAATTTGGGTCCTGCAGATCGATTGGTACCATCCCCGAGCTTGTACGACCTTCGGAAGAGGTCGACCGACGAAATTCCCCCAAATCTGAGGAGATATTCTTGAATAACTTTTTTTGTGAAGGTCGGAGAGACTTGCAAGTAGGCTCTACCCCCACTAAATGGGGTAGCGCGCATCGATCGGTACCATCCTTGAGCTTCTCCGACTTTCGGAAGGGTTAGGGTTAGGGTTAGGGATGAAAGCACATAGGAGAAAGAGATATTCTTGAATAACTTTTTTTGTGAAGGTCGGAGAGACTTGCAAGTAGGCTCTACCCCCACTAAATGGGGTTGCGCGCATCGATCGGTACCATCCTTGAGCTTCTCCGACTTTCGGAAGGGTTAGGGTTAGGGTTAGGGATGAAAGCACATAGGAGAAAGAGATATTCTTGAATAACTTTTTTTGTGAAGGTCGGAGAGACTTGGAAAGTGGTTGCATCTGGACTAATTTGGGTCCTGCGGATCGATTGGTACCATCCCCGAGCTTGTACGACCTTCGGAAGAGGTCGACCGACGAAATTCCCCCAAATCTGAGGAGATATTCTTGAATAACTTTTTTTGTGAAGGTCGGAGAGACTTGCAAGTAGGCTCTACCCCCACTAAATGGGGTAGCGCGCATCGATCGGTACCATCCTTGAGCTTCTCCGACTTTCGGAAGGGTTAGGGTTAGGGTTAGGGATGAAAGCACATAGGAGAAAGAGATATTCTTGAATAACTTTTTTTGTGAAGGTTGGAGAGACTTGCAAGTAGGCTCTACCCCCACTAAATGGGGTTGCGCGCATCGATCAGTACCATCCTTGAGCTTCTCCGACTTTCGGAAGGGTTAGGGTTAGGGTTAGGGATGAAAGCACATAGGAGAAAGAGATATTCTTGAATAACTTTTTTTGTGAAGGTCGGAGAGACTTGGAAAGTGGTTGCATCTGGACTAATTTGGGTCCTGCAGATCGATTGGTACCATCCCCGAGCTTGTACGACCTTCGGAAGAGGTCGACCGACGAAATTCCCCCAAATCTGAGGAGATATTCTTGAATAACTTTTTTTGTGAAGGTCGGAGAGACTTGCAAGTAGGCTCTACCCCCACTAAATGGGGTAGCGCGCATCGATCGGTACCATCCTTGAGCTTCTCCGACTTTCGGAAGGGTTAGGGTTAGGGTTAGGGATGAAAGCACATAGGAGAAAGAGATATTCTTGAATAACTTTTTTTGTGAAGGTCGGAGAGACTTGCAAGTAGGCTCTACCCCCACTAAATGGGGTTGCGCGCATCGATCGGTACCATCCTTGAGCTTCTCCGACTTTCGGAAGGGTTAGGGTTAGGGTTAGGGATGAAAGCACATAGGAGAAAGAGATATTCTTGAATAACTTTTTTTGTGAAGGTCGGAGAGACTTGGAAAGTGGTTGCATCTGGACTAATTTGGGTCCTGCAGATCGATTGGTACCATCCCCGAGCTTGTACGACCTTTGGAAGAGGTCGACCGACGAAATTCCCCCAAATCTGAGGAGATATTCTTGAATAACTTTTTTTGTGAAGGTCGGAGAGACTTGCAAGTAGGCTCTACCCCCACTAAATGGGGTAGCGCGCATCGATCGGTACCATCCTTGAGCTTCTCCGACTTTCGGAAGGGTTAGGGTTAGGGTTAGGGATGAAAGCACATAGGAGAAAGAGATATTCTTGAATAACTTTTTTTGTGAAGGTCGGAGAGACTTGCAAGTAGGCTCTACCCCCACTAAATGGGGTAGCGCGCATCGATCGGTACCATCCTTTAGCTTCTCCGACTTTCGGAAGGGTTAGGGTTAGGGTTAGGGCTGAAAGCACATAGGAGAAAGAGATATTCTTGAATAACTTTTTTTGTGAAGGTCGGAGAGACTTGGAAAGTGGTTGCATCTGGACTAATTTGGGTCCTGCAGATCGATTGGTACCATCCCCGAGCTTGTACGACCTTCGGAAGAGGTCGACCGACGAAATTCCCCCAAATCTGAGGAGATATTCTTGAATAACTTTTTTTGTGAAGGTCGGAGAGACTTGCAAGTAGGCTCTACCCCCACTAAATGGGGTAGCGCGCATCGATCGGTACCATCCTTGAGCTTCTCCGACTTTCGGAAGGGTTAGGGTTAGGGTTAGGGATGAAAGCACATAGGAGAAAGAGATATTCTTGAATAACTTTTTTTGTGAAGGTCGGAGAGACTTGCAAGTAGGCTCTACCCCCACTAAATGGGGTTGCGCGCATCGATCGGTACCATCCTTGAGCTTCTCCGACTTTCGGAAGGGTTAGGGTTAGGGTTAGGGATGAAAGCACATAGGAGAAAGAGATATTCTTGAATAACTTTTTTTGTGAAGGTCGGAGAGACTTGGAAAGTGGTTGCATCTGGACTAATTTGGGTCCTGCAGATCGATTGGTACCATCCCCGAGCTTGTACGACCTTTGGAAGAGGTCGACCGACGAAATTCCCCCAAATCTGAGGAGATATTCTTGAATAACTTTTTTTGTGAAGGTCGGAGAGACTTGCAAGTAGGCTCTACCCCCACTAAATGGGGTAGCGCGCATCGATCGGTACCATCCTTGAGCTTCTCCGACTTTCGGAAGGGTTAGGGTTAGGGTTAGGGATGAAAGCACATAGGAGAAAGAGATATTCTTGAATAACTTTTTTTGTGAAGGTCGGAGAGACTTGCAAGTAGGCTCTACCCCCACTAAATGGGGTAGCGCGCATCGATCGGTACCATCCTTTAGCTTCTCCGACTTTCGGAAGGGTTAGGGTTAGGGTTAGGGCTGAAAGCACATAGGAGAAAGAGATATTCTTGAATAACTTTTTTTGTGAAGGTCGGAGAGACTTGGAAAGTGGTTGCATCTGGACTAATTTGGGTCCTGCAGATCGATTGGTACCATCCCCGAGCTTGTACGACCTTCGGAAGAGGTCGACCGACGAAATTCCCCCAAATCTGAGGAGATATTCTTGAATAACTTTTTTTGTGAAGGTCGGAGAGACTTGCAAGTAGGCTCTACCCCCACTAAATGGGGTAGCGCGCATCGATCGGTACCATCCTTGAGCTTCTCCGACTTTCGGAAGGGTTAGGGTTAGGGTTAGGGATGAAAGCACATAGGAGAAAGAGATATTCTTGAATAACTTTTTTTGTGAAGGTCGGAGAGACTTGCAAGTAGGCTCTACCCCCACTAAATGGGGTAGCACACATCGATCGGTACCATCCTTGAGCTTCTCCGACTTTCGGAAGGGTTAGGGTTAGGGTTAGGGATGAAAGCACATAGGAGAAAGAGATATTCTTGAATAACTTTTTTTGTGAAGGTCGGAGAGACTTGGAAAGTGGTTGCATCTGGACTAATTTGGGTCCTGCGGATCGATTGGTACCATCCCCGAGCTTGTACGACCTTCGGAAGAGGTCGACCGACGAAATTCCCCCAAATCTGAGGAGATATTCTTGAATAACTTTTTTTGTGAAGGTCGGAGAGACTTGCAAGTAGGCTCTACCCCCACTAAATGGGGTAGCGCGCATCGATCGGTACCATCCTTGAGCTTCTCCGACTTTCGGAAGGGTTAGGGTTAGGGTTAGGGATGAAAGCACATAGGAGAAAGAGATATTCTTGAATAACTTTTTTTGTGAAGGTCGGAGAGACTTGCAAGTAGGCTCTACCCCCACTAAATGGGGTTGCGCGCATCGATCGGTACCATCATTGAGCTTCTCCGACTTTCGGAAGGGTTAGGGTTAGGGATGAAAGCACATAGGAGAAAGAGATATTCTTGAATAACTTTTTTTGTGAAGGTCGGAGAGACTTGGAAAGTGGTTGCATCTGGACTAATTTGGGTCCTGCGGATCGATTGGTACCATCCCCGAGCTTGTACGACCTTCGGAAGAGGTCGACCGACGAAATTCCCCCAAATCTGAGGAGATATTCTTGAATAACTTTTTTTGTGAAGGTCGGAGAGACTTGCAAGTAGGCTTTACCCCCACTAAATGGGGTAGCGCGCATCGATCGGTACCATCCTTGAGCTTCTCCGACTTTCGGAAGGGTTAGGGTTAGGGTTAGGGCTGAAAGCACATAGGAGAAAGAGATATTCTTGAATAACTTTTTTTGTGAAGGTCGGAGAGACTTGGAAAGTGGTTGCATCTGGACTAATTTGGGTCCTGCAGATCGATTGGTACCATCCCCGAGCTTGTACGACCTTCGGAAGAGGTCGACCGACGAAATTCCCCCAAATCTGAGGAGATATTCTTGAATAACTTTTTTTGTGAAGGTCGGAGAGACTTGCAAGTAGGCTCTACCCCCACTAAATGGGGTAGCGCGCATCGATCGGTACCATCCTTGAGCTTCTCCGACTTTCGGAAGGGTTAGGGTTAGGGTTAGGGATGAAAGCACATAGGAGAAAGAGATATTCTTGAATAACTTTTTTTGTGAAGGTCGGAGAGACTTGCAAGTAGGCTCTACCCCCACTAAATGGGGTAGCACACATCGATCGGTACCATCCTTGAGCTTCTCCGACTTTCGGAAGGGTTAGGGTTAGGGTTAGGGATGAAAGCACATAGGAGAAAGAGATATTCTTGAATAACTTTTTTTGTGAAGGTCGGAGAGACTTGGAAAGTGGTTGCATCTGGACTAATTTGGGTCCTGCGGATCGATTGGTACCATCCCCGAGCTTGTACGACCTTCGGAAGAGGTCGACCGACGAAATTCCCCCAAATCTGAGGAGATATTCTTGAATAACTTTTTTTGTGAAGGTCGGAGAGACTTGCAAGTAGGCTCTACCCCCACTAAATGGGGTAGCGCGCATCGATCGGTACCATCCTTGAGCTTCTCCGACTTTCGGAAGGGTTAGGGTTAGGGTTAGGGATGAAAGCACATAGGAGAAAGAGATATTCTTGAATAACTTTTTTTGTGAAGGTCGGAGAGACTTGCAAGTAGGCTCTACCCCCACTAAATGGGGTTGCGCGCATCGATCGGTACCATCATTGAGCTTCTCCGACTTTCGGAAGGGTTAGGGTTAGGGATGAAAGCACATAGGAGAAAGAGATATTCTTGAATAACTTTTTTTGTGAAGGTCGGAGAGACTTGGAAAGTGGTTGCATCTGGACTAATTTGGGTCCTGCGGATCGATTGGTACCATCCCCGAGCTTGTACGACCTTCGGAAGAGGTCGACCGACGAAATTCCCCCAAATCTGAGGAGATATTCTTGAATAACTTTTTTTGTGAAGGTCGGAGAGACTTGCAAGTAGGCTTTACCCCCACTAAATGGGGTAGCGCGCATCGATCGGTACCATCCTTGAGCTTCTCCGACTTTCGGAAGGGTTAGGGTTAGGGATGAAAGCACATAGGAGAAAGAGATATTCTTGAATAACTTTTTTTGTGAAGGTCGGAGAGACTTGCAAGTAGGC
The DNA here is from genome assembly GCF_963576545.1 of Limanda limanda. Classification (NCBI taxonomy): domain Eukaryota; kingdom Metazoa; phylum Chordata; class Actinopteri; order Pleuronectiformes; family Pleuronectidae; genus Limanda; species Limanda limanda. The sequence continues at coordinate 424,842 of NW_026870461.1, forward strand.
TCTACCCCCACTAAATGGGGTTGCGCGCATCGATCGGTACCATCCTTGAGCTTCTCCGACTTTCGGAAGGGTTAGGGTTAGGGTTAGGGATGAAAGCACATAGGAGAAAGAGATATTCTTGAATAACTTTTTTTGTGAAGGTCGGAGAGACTTGCAAGTAGGCTCTACCCCCACTAAATGGGGTTGCGCGCATCGATCGGTACCATCCTTGAGCTTCTCCGACTTTCGGAAGGGTTAGGGTTAGGGTTAGGGATGAAAGCACATAGGAGAAAGAGATATTCTTGAATAACTTTTTTTGTGAAGGTCGGAGAGACTTGGAAAGTGGTTGCATCTGGACTAATTTGGGTCCTGCAGATCGATTGGTACCATCCCCGAGCTTGTACGACCTTCGGAAGAGGTCGACCGACGAAATTCCCCCAAATCTGAGGAGATATTCTTGAATAACGTTTTTTGTGAAGGTCGGAGAGACTTGCAAGTAGGCTCTACCCCCACTAAATGGGGTAGCGCGCATCGATCGGTACCATCCTTGAGCTTCTCCGACTTTCGGAAGGGTTAGGGTTAGGGTTAGGGATGAAAGCACATAGGAGAAAGAGATATTCTTGAATAACTTTTTTTGTGAAGGTCGGAGAGACTTGCAAGTAGGCTCTACCCCCACTAAATGGGGTAGCGCGCATCGATCGGTACCATCCTTGAGCTTCTCCGACTTTCGGAAGGGTTAGGGTTAGGGTTAGGGATGAAAGCACATAGGAGAAAGAGATATTCTTGAATAACTTTTTTTGTGAAGGTCGGAGAGACTTGCAAGTAGGTTCTACCCCCACTAAATGGGGTAGCGCGCATCGATCGGTACCATCCTTGAGCTTCTCCGACTTTCGGAAGGGTTAGGGTTAGGGTTAGGGATGAAAGCACATAGGAGAAAGAGATATTCTTGAATAACTTTTTTTGTGAAGGTCGGAGAGACTTGCAAGTAGGCTCTACCCCCACTAAATGGGGTTGCGCGCATCGATCGGTACCATCCTTGAGCTTCTCCGACTTTCGGAAGGGTTAGGGTTAGGGTTAGGGATGAAAGCACATAGGAGAAAGAGATATTCTTGAATAACTTTTTTTGTGAAGGTCGGAGAGACTTGGAAAGTGGTTGCATCTGGACTAATTTGGGTCCTGCGGATCGATTGGTACCATCCCCGAGCTTGTACGACTTTCGGAAGAGGTCGACCGACGAAATTCCCCCAAATCTGAGGAGATATTCTTGAATAACTTTTTTTGTGAAGGTCGGAGAGACTTGCAAGTAGGCTCTACCCCCACTAAATGGGGTAGCGCGCATCGATCGGTACCATCCTTGAGCTTCTCCGACTTTCGGAAGGGTTAGGGTTAGGGTTAGGGATAAAAGCACATAGGAGAAAGAGATATTCTTGAATAACTTTTTTTGTGAAGGTCGGAGAGACTTGCAAGTAGGCTCTACCCCCACTAAATGGGGTTGCGCGCATCGATCGGTACCATCCTTGAGCTTCTCCGACTTTCGGAAGGGTTAGGGTTAGGGTTAGGGATGAAAGCACATAGGAGAAAGAGATATTCTTGAATAACTTTTTTTGTGAAGGTCGGAGAGACTTGGAAAGTGGTTGCATCTGGACTAATTTGGGTCCTGCAGATCGATTGGTACCATCCCCGAGCTTGTACGACCTTCGGAAGAGGTCGACCGACGAAATTCCCCCAAATCTGAGGAGATATTCTTGAATAACTTTTTTTGTGAAGGTCGGAGAGACTTGCAAGTAGGCTCTACCCCCACTAAATGGGGTAGCGCGCATCGATCGGTACCATCCTTGAGCTTCTCCGACTTTCGGAAGGGTTAGGGTTAGGGTTAGGGATGAAAGCACATAGGAGAAAGAGATATTCTTGAATAACTTTTTTTGTGAAGGTCGGAGAGACTTGCAAGTAGGCTCTACCCCCACTAAATGGGGTTGCGCGCATCGATCGGTACCATCCTTGAGCTTCTCCGACTTTCGGAAGGGTTAGGGTTAGGGTTAGGGATGAAAGCACATAGGAGAAAGAGATATTCTTGAATAACTTTTTTTGTGAAGGTCGGAGAGACTTGGAAAGTGGTTGCATCTGGACTAATTTGGGTCCTGCAGATCGATTGGTACCATCCCCGAGCTTGTACGACCTTCGGAAGAGGTCGACCGACGAAATTCCCCCAAATCTGAGGAGATATTCTTGAATAACTTTTTTTGTGAAGGTCGGAGAGACTTGCAAGTAGGCTCTACCCCCACTAAATGGGGTAGCGCGCATCGATCGGTACCATCCTTGAGCTTCTCCGACTTTCGGAAGGGTTAGGGTTAGGGTTAGGGATGAAAGCACATAGGAGAAAGAGATATTCTTGAATAACTTTTTTTGTGAAGGTCGGAGAGACTTGCAAGTAGGCTCTACCCCCACTAAATGGGGTAGCGCGCATCGATCGGTACCATCCTTGAGCTTCTCCGACTTTCGGAAGGGTTAGGGTTAGGGTTAGGGATGAAAGCACATAGGAGAAAGAGATATTCTTGAATAACTTTTTTTGTGAAGGTCGGAGAGACTTGGAAAGTGGTTGCATCTGGACTAATTTGGGTCCTGCAGATCGATTGGTACCATCCCCGAGCTTGTACGACCTTCGGAAGAGGTCGACCGACGAAATTCCCCCAAATCTGAGGAGATATTCTTGAATAACTTTTTTTGTGAAGGTCGGAGAGACTTGCAAGTAGGCTCTACCCCCACTAAATGGGGTAGCGCGCATCGATCGGTACCATCCTTGAGCTTCTCCGACTTTCGGAAGGGTTAGGGTTAGGGTTAGGAATGAAAGCACATAGGAGAAAGAGATATTCTTGAATAACTTTTTTTGTGAAGGTCGGAGAGACTTGCAAGTAGGCTCTACCCCCACTAAATGGGGTAGCGCGCATCGATCGGTACCATCCTTGAGCTTCTCCGACTTTCGGAAGGGTTAGGGTTAGGGTTAGGGATGAAAGCACATAGGAGAAAGAGATATTCTTGAATAACTTTTTTTGTGAAGGTCGGAGAGACTTGGAAAGTGGTTGCATCTGGACTAATTTGGGTCCTGCGGATCGATTGGTACCATCCCCGAGCTTGTACGACCTTCGGAAGAGGTCGACCGACGAAATTCCCCCAAATCTGAGGAGATATTCTTGAATAACTTTTTTTGTGAAGGTCGGAGAGACTTGCAAGTAGGCTCTACCCCCACTAAATGGGGTAGCGCGCATCGATCGGTACCATCCTTGAGCTTCTCCGACTTTCGGAAGGGTTAGGGTTAGGGTTAGGGATGAAAGCACATAGGAGAAAGAGATATTCTTGAATAACTTTTTTTGTGAAGGTCGGAGAGACTTGCAAGTAGGCTCTACCCCCACTAAATGGGGTTGCGCGCATCGATCGGTACCATCCTTGAGCTTCTCCGACTTTCGGAAGGGTTAGGGTTAGGGATGAAAGCACATAGGAGAAAGAGATATTCTTGAATAACTTTTTTTGTGAAGGTCGGAGAGACTTGGAAAGTGGTTGCATCTGGACTAATTTGGGTCCTGCGGATCGATTGGTACCATCCCCGAGCTTGTACGACCTTCGGAAGAGGTCGACCGACGAAATTCCCCCAAATCTGAGGAGATATTCTTGAATAACTTTTTTTGTGAAGGTCGGAGAGACTTGCAAGTAGGCTCTACCCCCACTAAATGGGGTAGCGCGCATCGATCGGTACCATCCTTGAGCTTCTCCGACTTTCGGAAGGGTTAGGGTTAGGGTTAGGGATGAAAGCACATAGGAGAAAGAGATATTCTTGAATAACTTTTTTTGTGAAGGTCGGAGAGACTTGCAAGTAGGCTCTACCCCCACTAAATGGGGTTGCGCGCATCGATCGGTACCATCCTTGAGCTTCTCCGACTTTCGGAAGGGTTAGGGTTAGGGTTAGGGATGAAAGCACATAGGAGAAAGAGATATTCTTGAATAACTTTTTTTGTGAAGGTCGGAGAGACTTGGAAAGTGGTTGCATCTGGACTAATTTGGGTCCTGCGGATCGATTGGTACCATCCCCGAGCTTGTACGACCTTCGGAAGAGGTCGACCGACGAAATTCCCCCAAATCTGAGGAGATATTCTTGAATAACTTTTTTTGTGAAGGTCGGAGAGACTTGCAAGTAGGCTCTACCCCCACTAAATGGGGTAGCACACATCGATCGGTACCATCCTTGAGCTTCTCCGACTTTCGGAAGGGTTAGGGTTAGGGTTAGGGATGAAAGCACATAGGAGAAAGAGATATTCTTGAATAACTTTTTTTGTGAAGGTCGGAGAGACTTGGAAAGTGGTTGCATCTGGACTAATTTGGGTCCTGCGGATCGATTGGTACCATCCCCGAGCTTGTACGACCTTCGGAAGAGGTCGACCGACGAAATTCCCCCAAATCTGAGGAGATATTCTTGAATAACTTTTTTTGTGAAGGTCGGAGAGACTTGCAAGTAGGCTCTACCCCCACTAAATGGGGTAGCGCGCATCGATCGGTACCATCCTTGAGCTTCTCCGACTTTCGGAAGGGTTAGGGTTAGGGTTAGGGATGAAAGCACATAGGAGAAAGAGATATTCTTGAATAACTTTTTTTGTGAAGGTCGGAGAGACTTGCAAGTAGGCTCTACCCCCACTAAATGGGGTTGCGCGCATCGATCGGTACCATCATTGAGCTTCTCCGACTTTCGGAAGGGTTAGGGTTAGGGATGAAAGCACATAGGAGAAAGAGATATTCTTGAATAACTTTTTTTGTGAAGGTCGGAGAGACTTGGAAAGTGGTTGCATCTGGACTAATTTGGGTCCTGCGGATCGATTGGTACCATCCCCGAGCTTGTACGACCTTCGGAAGAGGTCGACCGACGAAATTCCCCCAAATCTGAGGAGATATTCTTGAATAACTTTTTTTGTGAAGGTCGGAGAGACTTGCAAGTAGGCTTTACCCCCACTAAATGGGGTAGCGCGCATCGATCGGTACCATCCTTGAGCTTCTCCGACTTTCGGAAGGGTTAGGGTTAGGGTTAGGGATGAAAGCACATAGGAGAAAGAGATATTCTTGAATAACTTTTTTTGTGAAGGTCGGAGAGACTTGCAAGTAGGCTCTACCCCCACTAAATGGGGTTGCGCGCATCGATCAGTACCATCCTTGAGCTTCTCCGACTTTCGGAAGGGTTAGGGTTAGGGTTAGGGATGAAAGCACATAGGAGAAAGAGATATTCTTGAATAACTTTTTTTGTGAAGGTCGGAGAGACTTGTAAGTAGGCTCTACCCCCACTAAATGGGGTTGCGCGCATCGATCGGTACCATCCTTGAGCTTCTCCGACTTTCGGAAGGGTTAGGGTTAGGGTTAGGGATGAAAGCACATAGGAGAAAGAGATATTCTTGAATAACTTTTTTTGTGAAGGTCGGAGAGACTTGGAAAGTGGTTGCATCTGGACTAATTTGGGTCCTGCAGATCGATTGGTACCATCCCCGAGCTTGTACGACCTTCGGAAGAGGTCGACCGACGAAATTCCCCCAAATCTGAGGAGATATTCTTGAATAACGTTTTTTGTGAAGGTCGGAGAGACTTGCAAGTAGGCTCTACCCCCACTAAATGGGGTAGCGCGCATCGATCGGTACCATCCTTGAGCTTCTCCGACTTTCGGAAGGGTTAGGGTTAGGGTTAGGGATGAAAGCACATAGGAGAAAGAGATATTCTTGAATAACTTTTTTTGTGAAGGTCGGAGAGACTTGCAAGTAGGCTCTACCCCCACTAAATGGGGTAGCGCGCATCGATCGGTACCATCCTTGAGCTTCTCCGACTTTCGGAAGGGTTAGGGTTAGGGTTAGGGATGAAAGCACATAGGAGAAAGAGATATTCTTGAATAACTTTTTTTGTGAAGGTCGGAGAGACTTGCAAGTAGGCTCTACCCCCACTAAATGGGGTAGCGCGCATCGATCGGTACCATCCTTGAGCTTCTCCGACTTTCGGAAGGGTTAGGGTTAGGGTTAGGGATGAAAGCACATAGGAGAAAGAGATATTCTTGAATAACTTTTTTTGTGAAGGTCGGAGAGACTTGCAAGTAGGCTCTACCCCCACTAAATGGGGTTGCGCGCATCGATCGGTACCATCCTTGAGCTTCTCCGACTTTCGGAAGGGTTAGGGTTAGGGTTAGGGATGAAAGCACATAGGAGAAAGAGATATTCTTGAATAACTTTTTTTGTGAAGGTCGGAGAGACTTGGAAAGTGGTTGCATCTGGACTAATTTGGGTCCTGCGGATCGATTGGTACCATCCCCGAGCTTGTACGACCTTCGGAAGAGGTCGACCGACGAAATTCCCCCAAATCTGAGGAGATATTCTTGAATAACTTTTTTTGTGAAGGTCGGAGAGACTTGCAAGTAGGCTCTACCCCCACTAAATGGGGTAGCGCGCATCGATCGGTACCATCCTTGACCTTCTCCGACTTTCGGAAGGGTTAGGGTTAGGGTTAGGGATAAAAGCACATAGGAGAAAGAGATATTCTTGAATAACTTTTTTTGTGAAGGTCGGAGAGACTTGCAAGTAGGCTCTACCCCCACTAAATGGGGTTGCGCGCATCGATCGGTACCATCCTTGAGCTTCTCCGACTTTCGGAAGGGTTAGGGTTAGGGTTAGGGATGAAAGCACATAGGAGAAAGAGATATTCTTGAATAACTTTTTTTGTGAAGGTCGGAGAGACTTGGAAAGTGGTTGCATCTGGACTAATTTGGGTCCTGCAGATCGATTGGTACCATCCCCGAGCTTGTACGACCTTCGGAAGAGGTCGACCGACGAAATTCCCCCAAATCTGAGGAGATATTCTTGAATAACTTTTTTTGTGAAGGTCGGAGAGACTTGCAAGTAGGCTCTACCCCCACTAAATGGGGTAGCGCGCATCGATCGGTACCATCCTTGAGCTTCTCCGACTTTCGGAAGGGTTAGGGTTAGGGTTAGGGATGAAAGCACATAGGAGAAAGAGATATTCTTGAATAACTTTTTTTGTGAAGGTCGGAGAGACTTGCAAGTAGGCTCTACCCCCACTAAATGGGGTTGCGCGCATCGATCGGTACCATCCTTGAGCTTCTCCGACTTTCGGAAGGGTTAGGGTTAGGGTTAGGGATGAAAGCACATAGGAGAAAGAGATATTCTTGAATAACTTTTTTTGTGAAGGTCGGAGAGACTTGGAAAGTGGTTGCATCTGGACTAATTTGGGTCCTGCAGATCGATTGGTACCATCCCCGAGCTTGTACGACCTTCGGAAGAGGTCGACCGACGAAATTCCCCCAAATCTGAGGAGATATTCTTGAATAACTTTTTTTGTGAAGGTCGGAGAGACTTGCAAGTAGGCTCTACCCCCACTAAATGGGGTAGCGCGCATCGATCGGTACCATCCTTGAGCTTCTCCGACTTTTGGAAGGGTTAGGGTTAGGGTTAGGGATGAAAGCACATAGGAGAAAGAGATATTCTTGAATAACTTTTTTTGTGAAGGTCGGAGAGACTTGCAAGTAGGCTCTACCCCCACTAAATGGGGTAGCGCGCATCGATCGGTACCATCCTTGAGCTTCTCCGACTTTCGGAAGGGTTAGGGTTAGGGTTAGGGATGAAAGCACATAGGAGAAAGAGATATTCTTGAATAACTTTTTTTGTGAAGGTCGGAGAGACTTGGAAAGTGGTTGCATCTGGACTAATTTGGGTCCTGCAGATCGATTGGTACCATCCCCGAGCTTGTACGACCTTCGGAAGAGGTCGACCGACGAAATTCCCCCAAATCTGAGGAGATATTCTTGTATAACTTTTTTTGTGAAGGTCGGAGAGACTTGCAAGTAGGCTCTACCCCCACTAAATGGGGTAGCGCGCATCGATCGGTACCATCCTTGAGCTTCTCCGACTTTCGGAAGGGTTAGGGTTAGGGATGAAAGCACATAGGAGAAAGAGATATTCTTGAATAACTTTTTTTGTGAAGGTCGGAGAGACTTGCAAGTAGGCTCTACCCCCACTAAATGGGGTAGCGCACATCGATCGGTACCATCCTTGAGCTTCTCCGACTTTCGGAAGGGTTAGGGTTAGGGTTAGGGATGAAAGCACATAGGAGAAAGAGATATTCTTGAATAACTTTTTTTGTGAAGGTCGGAGAGACTTGGAAAGTGGTTGCATCTGGACTAATTTGGGTCCTGCGGATCGATTGGTACCATCCCCGAGCTTGTACGACCTTCGGAAGAGGTCGACCGACGAAATTCCCCCAAATCTGAGGAGATATTCTTGAATAACTTTTTTTGTGAAGGTCGGAGAGACTTGCAAGTAGGCTCTACCCCCACTAAATGGGGTAGCGCGCATCGATCGGTACCATCCTTGAGCTTCTCCGACTTTCGGAAGGGTTAGGGTTAGGGTTAGGGATGAAAGCACATAGGAGAAAGAGATATTCTTGAATAACTTTTTTTGTGAAGGTCGGAGAGACTTGCAAGTAGGCTCTACCCCCACTAAATGGGGTAGCGCGCATCGATCGGTACCATCCTTGAGCTTCTCCGACTTTCGGAAGGGTTAGGGTTAGGGTTAGGGATGAAAGCACATAGGAGAAAGAGATATTCTTGAATAACTTTTTTTGTGAAGGTCGGAGAGACTTGGAAAGTGGTTGCATCTGGACTAATTTGGGTCCTGCAGATCGATTGGTACCATCCCCGAGCTTGTACGACCTTCGGAAGAGGTCGACCGACGAAATTCCCCCAAATCTGAGGAGATATTCTTGAATAACTTTTTTTGTGAAGGTCGGAGAGACTTGCAAGTAGGCTCTACCCCCACTAAATGGGGTAGCGCGCATCGATCGGTACCATCCTTGAGCTTCTCCGACTTTCGGAAGGGTTAGGGTTAGGGTTAGGGATGAAAGCACATAGGAGAAAGAGATATTCTTGAATAACTTTTTTTGTGAAGGTCGGAGAGACTTGCAAGTAGGCTCTACCCCCACTAAATGGGGTAGCGCACATCGATCGGTACCATCCTTGAGCTTCTCCGACTTTCGGAAGGGTTAGGGTTAGGGTTAGGGATGAAAGCACATAGGAGAAAGAGATATTCTTGAATAACTTTTTTTGTGAAGGTCGGAGAGACTTGGAAAGTGGTTGCATCTGGACTAATTTGGGTCCTGCGGATCGATTGGTACCATCCCCGAGCTTGTACGACCTTCGGAAGAGGTCGACCGACGAAATTCCCCCAAATCTGAGGAGATATTCTTGAATAACTTTTTTTGTGAAGGTCGGAGAGACTTGCAAGTAGGCTCTACCCCCACTAAATGGGGTAGCGCGCATCGATCGGTACCATCCTTGAGCTTCTCCGACTTTCGGAAGGGTTAGGGTTAGGGTTAGGGATGAAAGCACATAGGAGAAAGAGATATTCTTGAATAACTTTTTTTGTGAAGGTCGGAGAGACTTGCAAGTAGGCTCTACCCCCACTAAATGGGGTTGCGCGCATCGATCGGTACCATCCTTGAGCTTCTCCGACTTTCGGAAGGGTTAGGGTTAGGGATGAAAGCACATAGGAGAAAGAGATATTCTTGAATAACTTTTTTTGTGAAGGTCGGAGAGACTTGGAAAGTGGTTGCATCTGGACTAATTTGGGTCCTGCAGATCGATTGGTACCATCCCCGAGCTTGTACGACCTTCGGAAGAGGTCGACCGACGAAATTCCCCCAAATCTGAGGAGATATTCTTGAATAACTTTTTTTGTGAAGGTCGGAGAGACTTGCAAGTAGGCTCTACCCCCACTAAATGGGGTAGCGCGCATCGATCGGTACCATCCTTGAGCTTCTCCGACTTTCGGAAGGGTTAGGGTTAGGGTTAGGGATGAAAGCACATAGGAGAAAGAGATATTCTTGAATAACTTTTTTTGTGAAGGTCGGAGAGACTTGCAAGTAGGCTCTACCCCCACTAAATGGGGTAGCGCGCATCGATCGGTACCATCCTTGAGCTTCTCCGACTTTCGGAAGGGTTAGGGTTAGGGTTAGGGATGAAAGCACATAGGAGAAAGAGATATTCTTGAATAACTTTTTTTGTGAAGGTCGGAGAGACTTGGAAAGTGGTTGCATCTGGACTAATTTGGGTCCTGCAGATCGATTGGTACCATCCCCGAGCTTGTACGACCTTCGGAAGAGGTCGACCGACGAAATTCCCCCAAATCTGAGGAGATATTCTTGAATAACTTTTTTTGTGAAGGTCGGAGAGACTTGCAAGTAGGCTCTACCCCCACTAAATGGGGTAGCGCGCATCGATCGGTACCATCCTTGAGCTTCTCCGACTTTCGGAAGGGTTAGGGTTAGGGTTAGGGATGAAAGCACATAGGAGAAAGAGATATTCTTGAATAACTTTTTTTGTGAAGGTCGGAGAGACTTGCAAGTAGGCTCTACCCCCACTAAATGGGGTAGCGCACATCGATTGGTACCATCCTTGAGCTTCTCCGACTTTCGGAAGGGTTAGGGTTAGGGTTAGGGATGAAAGCACATAGGAGAAAGAGATATTCTTGAATAACTTTTTTTGTGAAGGTCGGAGAGACTTGGAAAGTGGTTGCATCTGGACTAATTTGGGTCCTGCGGATCGATTGGTACCATCCCCGAGCTTGTACGACCTTCGGAAGAGGTCGACCGACGAAATTCCCCCAAATCTGAGGAGATATTCTTGAATAACTTTTTTTGTGAAGGTCGGAGAGACTTGCAAGTAGGCTCTACCCCCACTAAATGGGGTAGCGCGCATCGATCGGTACCATCCTTGAGCTTCTCCGACTTTCGGAAGGGTTAGGGTTAGGGTTAGGGATGAAAGCACATAGGAGAAAGAGATATTCTTGAATAACTTTTTTTGTGAAGGTCGGAGAGACTTGCAAGTAGGCTCTACCCCCACTAAATGGGGTTGCGCGCATCGATCGGTACCATCCTTGAGCTTCTCCGACTTTCGGAAGGGTTAGGGTTAGGGATGAAAGCACATAGGAGAAAGAGATATTCTTGAATAACTTTTTTTGTGAAGGTCGGAGAGACTTGGAAAGTGGTTGCATCTGGACTAATTTGGGTCCTGCGGATCGATTGGTACCATCCCCGAGCTTGTACGACCTTCGGAAGAGGTCGACCGACGAAATTCCCCCAAATCTGAGGAGATATTCTTGAATAACTTTTTTTGTGAAGGTCGGAGAGACTTGCAAGTAGGCTCTACCCCCACTAAATGGGGTAGCGCGCATCGATCGGTACCATCCTTGAGCTTCTCCGACTTTCGGAAGGGTTAGGGTTAGGGTTAGGGATGAAAGCACATAGGAGAAAGAGATATTCTTGAATAACTTTTTTTGTGAAGGTCGGAGAGACTTGCAAGTAGGCTCTACCCCCACTAAATGGGGTTGCGCGCATCGATCGGTACCATCCTTGAGCTTCTCCGACTTTCGGAAGGGTTAGGGTTAGGGATGAAAGCACATAGGAGAAAGAGATATTCTTGAATAACTTTTTTTGTGAAGGTCGGAGAGACTTGGAAAGTGGTTGCATCTGGACTAATTTGGGTCCTGCGGATCGATTGGTACCATCCCCGAGCTTGTACGACCTTCGGAAGAGGTCGACCGACGAAATTCCCCCAAATCTGAGGAGATATTCTTGAATAACTTTTTTTGTGAAGGTCGGAGAGACTTGCAAGTAGGCTCTACCCCCACTAAATGGGGTAGCGCGCATCGATCGGTACCATCCTTGAGCTTCTCCGACTTTCGGAAGGGTTAGGGTTAGGGTTAGGGATGAAAGCACATAGGAGAAAGAGATATTCTTGAATAACTTTTTTTGTGAAGGTCGGAGAGACTTGCAAGTAGGCTCTACCCCCACTAAATGGGGTAGCGCGCATCGATCGGTACCATCCTTGAGCTTCTCCGACTTTCGGAAGGGTTAGGGTTAGGGTTAGGGATGAAAGCACATAGGAGAAAGAGATATTCTTGAATAACTTTTTTTGTGAAGGTCGGAGAGACTTGGAAAGTGGTTGCATCTGGACTAATTTGGGTCCTGCAGATCGATTGGTACCATCCCCGAGCTTGTACGACCTTCGGAAGAGGTCGACCGACGAAATTCCCCCAAATCTGAGGAGATATTCTTGAATAACTTTTTTTGTGAAGGTCGGAGAGACTTGCAAGTAGGCTCTACCCCCACTAAATGGGGTAGCGCGCATCGATCGGTACCATCCTTGAGCTTCTCCGACTTTCGGAAGGGTTAGGGTTAGGGTTAGGGATGAAAGCACATAGGAGAAAGAGATATTCTTGAATAACTTTTTTTGTGAAGGTCGGAGAGACTTGCAAGTAGGCTCTACCCCCACTAAATGGGGTAGCGCACATCGATTGGTACCATCCTTGAGCTTCTCCGACTTTCGGAAGGGTTAGGGTTAGGGTTAGGGATGAAAGCACATAGGAGAAAGAGATATTCTTGAATAACTTTTTTTGTGAAGGTCGGAGAGACTTGGAAAGTGGTTGCATCTGGACTAATTTGGGTCCTGCGGATCGATTGGTACCATCCCCGAGCTTGTACGACCTTCGGAAGAGGTCGACCGACGAAATTCCCCCAAATCTGAGGAGATATTCTTGAATAACTTTTTTTGTGAAGGTCGGAGAGACTTGCAAGTAGGCTCTACCCCCACTAAATGGGGTAGCGCGCATCGATCGGTACCATCCTTGAGCTTCTCCGACTTTCGGAAGGGTTAGGGTTAGGGTTAGGGATGAAAGCACATAGGAGAAAGAGATATTCTTGAATAACTTTTTTTGTGAAGGTCGGAGAGACTTGCAAGTAGGCTCTACCCCCACTAAATGGGGTTGCGCGCATCGATCGGTACCATCCTTGAGCTTCTCCGACTTTCGGAAGGGTTAGGGTTAGGGATGAAAGCACATAGGAGAAAGAGATATTCTTGAATAACTTTTTTTGTGAAGGTCGGAGAGACTTGGAAAGTGGTTGCATCTGGACTAATTTGGGTCCTGCGGATCGATTGGTACCATCCCCGAGCTTGTACGACCTTCGGAAGAGGTCGACCGACGAAATTCCCCCAAATCTGAGGAGATATTCTTGAATAACTTTTTTTGTGAAGGTCGGAGAGACTTGCAAGTAGGCTCTACCCCCACTAAATGGGGTAGCGCGCATCGATCGGTACCATCCTTGAGCTTCTCCGACTTTCGGAAGGGTTAGGGTTAGGGTTAGGGATGAAAGCACATAGGAGAAAGAGATATTCTTGAATAACTTTTTTTGTGAAGGTCGGAGAGACTTGCAAGTAGGCTCTACCCCCACTAAATGGGGTTGCGCGCATCGATCGGTACCATCCTTGAGCTTCTCCGACTTTCGGAAGGGTTAGGGTTAGGGTTAGGGATGAAAGCACATAGGAGAAAGAGATATTCTTGAATAACTTTTTTTGTGAAGGTCGGAGAGACTTGGAAAGTGGTTGCATCTGGACTAATTTGGGTCCTGCGGATCGATTGGTACCATCCCCGAGCTTGTACGACCTTCGGAAGAGGTCGACCGACGAAATTCCCCCAAATCTGAGGAGATATTCTTGAATAACTTTTTTTGTGAAGGTCGGAGAGACTTGCAAGTAGGCTCTACCCCCACTAAATGGGGTAGCGCGCATCGATCGGTACCATCCTTGAGCTTCTCCGACTTTCGGAAGGGTTAGGGTTAGGGTTAGGGATGAAAGCACATAGGAGAAAGAGATATTCTTGAATAACTTTTTTTGTGAAGGTCGGAGAGACTTGCAAGTAGGCTCTACCCCCACTAAATGGGGTTGCGCGCATCGATCGGTACCATCCTTGAGCTTCTCCGACTTTCGGAAGGGTTAGGGTTAGGGTTAGGGATGAAAGCACATAGGAGAAAGAGATATTCTTGAATAACTTTTTTTGTGAAGGTCGGAGAGACTTGGAAAGTGGTTGCATCTGGACTAATTTGGGTCCTGCAGATCGATTGGTACCATCCCCGAGCTTGTACGACCTTCGGAAGAGGTCGACCGACGAAATTCCCCCAAATCTGAGGAGATATTCTTGAATAACTTTTTTTGTGAAGGTCGGAGAGACTTGCAAGTAGGCTCTACCCCCACTAAATGGGGTAGCGCGCATCGATCGGTACCATCCTTGAGCTTCTCCGACTTTCGGAAGGGTTAGGGTTAGGGTTAGGGATGAAAGCACATAGGAGAAAGAGATATTCTTGAATAACTTTTTTTGTGAAGGTCGGAGAGACTTGCAAGTAGGCTCTACCCCCACTAAATGGGGTAGCGCGCATCGATCGGTACCATCCTTGAGCTTCTCCGACTTTCGGAAGGGTTAGGGTTAGGGTTAGGGATGAAAGCACATAGGAGAAAGAGATATTCTTGAATAACTTTTTTTGTGAAGGTCGGAGAGACTTGGAAAGTGGTTGCATCTGGACTAATTTGGGTCCTGCAGATCGATTGGTACCATCCCCGAGCTTGTACGACCTTCGGAAGAGGTCGACCGACGAAATTCCCCCAAATCTGAGGAGATATTCTTGAATAACTTTTTTTGTGAAGGTCGGAGAGACTTGCAAGTAGGCTCTACCCCCACTAAATGGGGTAGCGCGCATCGATCGGTACCATCCTTGAGCTTCTCCGACTTTCGGAAGGGTTAGGGTTAGGGTTAGGAATGAAAGCACATAGGAGAAAGAGATATTCTTGAATAACTTTTTTTGTGAAGGTCGGAGAGACTTGCAAGTAGGCTCTACCCCCACTAAATGGGGTAGCGCGCATCGATCGGTACCATCCTTGAGCTTCTCCGACTTTCGGAAGGGTTAGGGTTAGGGTTAGGGATGAAAGCACATAGGAGAAAGAGATATTCTTGAATAACTTTTTTTGTGAAGGTCGGAGAGACTTGGAAAGTGGTTGCATCTGGACTAATTTGGGTCCTGCGGATCGATTGGTACCATCCCCGAGCTTGTACGACCTTCGGAAGAGGTCGACCGACGAAATTCCCCCAAATCTGAGGAGATATTCTTGAATAACTTTTTTTGTGAAGGTCGGAGAGACTTGCAAGTAGGCTCTACCCCCACTAAATGGGGTAGCGCGCATCGATCGGTACCATCCTTGAGCTTCTCCGACTTTCGGAAGGGTTAGGGTTAGGGTTAGGGATGAAAGCACATAGGAGAAAGAGATATTCTTGAATAACTTTTTTTGTGAAGGTCGGAGAGACTTGCAAGTAGGCTCTACCCCCACTAAATGGGGTTGCGCGCATCGATCGGTACCATCCTTGAGCTTCTCCGACTTTCGGAAGGGTTAGGGTTAGGGATGAAAGCACATAGGAGAAAGAGATATTCTTGAATAACTTTTTTTGTGAAGGTCGGAGAGACTTGGAAAGTGGTTGCATCTGGACTAATTTGGGTCCTGCGGATCGATTGGTACCATCCCCGAGCTTGTACGACCTTCGGAAGAGGTCGACCGACGAAATTCCCCCAAATCTGAGGAGATATTCTTGAATAACTTTTTTTGTGAAGGTCGGAGAGACTTGCAAGTAGGCTCTACCCCCACTAAATGGGGTAGCGCGCATCGATCGGTACCATCCTTGAGCTTCTCCGACTTTCGGAAGGGTTAGGGTTAGGGTTAGGGATGAAAGCACATAGGAGAAAGAGATATTCTTGAATAACTTTTTTTGTGAAGGTCGGAGAGACTTGCAAGTAGGCTCTACCCCCACTAAATGGGGTTGCGCGCATCGATCGGTACCATCCTTGAGCTTCTCCGACTTTCGGAAGGGTTAGGGTTAGGGATGAAAGCACATAGGAGAAAGAGATATTCTTGAATAACTTTTTTTGTGAAGGTCGGAGAGACTTGGAAAGTGGTTGCATCTGGACTAATTTGGGTCCTGCGGATCGATTGGTACCATCCCCGAGCTTGTACGACCTTCGGAAGAGGTCGACCGACGAAATTCCCCCAAATCTGAGGAGATATTCTTGAATAACTTTTTTTGTGAAGGTCGGAGAGACTTGCAAGTAGGCTCTACCCCCACTAAATGGGGTAGCGCGCATCGATCGGTACCATCCTTGAGCTTCTCCGACTTTCGGAAGGGTTAGGGTTAGGGTTAGGGATGAAAGCACATAGGAGAAAGAGATATTCTTGAATAACTTTTTTTGTGAAGGTCGGAGAGACTTGCAAGTAGGCTCTACCCCCACTAAATGGGGTTGCGCACATCGATCGGTACCATCCTTGAGCTTCTCCGACTTTCGGAAGGGTTAGGGTTAGGGATGAAAGCACATAGGAGAAAGAGATATTCTTGAATAACTTTTTTTGTGAAGGTCGGAGAGACTTGGAAAGTGGTTGCATCTGGACTAATTTGGGTCCTGCGGATCGATTGGTACCATCCCCGAGCTTGTACGACCTTCGGAAGAGGTCGACCGACGAAATTCCCCCAAATCTGAGGAGATATTCTTGAATAACTTTTTTTGTGAAGGTCGGAGAGACTTGCAAGTAGGCTCTACCCCCACTAAATGGGGTAGCGCGCATCGATCGGTACCATCCTTGAGCTTCTCCGACTTTCGGAAGGGTTAGGGTTAGGGTTAGGGATGAAAGCACATAGGAGAAAGAGATATTCTTGAATAACTTTTTTTGTGAAGGTCGGAGAGACTTGCAAGTAGGCTCTACCCCCACTAAATGGGGTTGCGCGCATCGATCGGTACCATCCTTGAGCTTCTCCGACTTTCGGAAGGGTTAGGGTTAGGGTTAGGGATGAAAGCACATAGGAGAAAGAGATATTCTTGAATAACTTTTTTTGTGAAGGTCGGAGAGACTTGGAAAGTGGTTGCATCTGGACTAATTTGGGTCCTGCGGATCGATTGGTACCATCCCCGAGCTTGTACGACCTTCGGAAGAGGTCGACCGACGAAATTCCCCCAAATCTGAGGAGATATTCTTGAATAACTTTTTTTGTTAAGGTCGGAGAGACTTGCAAGTAGGCTCTACCCCCACTAAATGGGCAGCGCGCATCGATCGGTACCATCCTTGAGCTTCTCCGACTTTCGGAAGGGTTAGGGTTAGGGTTAGGGATGAAAGCACATAGGAGAAAGAGATATTCTTGAATAACTTTTTTTGTGAAGGTCGGAGAGACTTGCAAGTAGGCTCTACCCCCACTAAATGGGGTTGCGCGCATCGATCGGTACCATCCTTGAGCTTCTCCGACTTTCGGAAGGGTTAGGGTTAGGGTTAGGGATGAAAGCACATAGGAGAAAGAGATATTCTTGAATAACTTTTTTTGTGAAGGTCGGAGAGACTTGGAAAGTGGTTGCATCTGGACTAATTTGGGTCCTGCGGATCGATTGGTACCATCCCCGAGCTTGTACGACCTTCGGAAGAGGTCGACCGACGAAATTCCCCCAAATCTGAGGAGATATTCTTGAATAACTTTTTTTGTGAAGGTCGGAGAGACTTGCAAGTAGGCTCTACCCCCACTAAATGGGGTAGCGCGCATCGATCGGTACCATCCTTGAGCTTCTCCGACTTTCGGAAGGGTTAGGGTTAGGGTTAGGGATGAAAGCACATAGGAGAAAGAGATATTCTTGAATAACTTTTTTTGTGAAGGTCGGAGAGACTTGCAAGTAGGCTCTACCCCCACTAAATGGGGTTGCGCGCATCGATCGGTACCATCCTTGAGCTTCTCCGACTTTCGGAAGGGTTAGGGTTAGGGTTAGGGATGAAAGCACATAGGAGAAAGAGATATTCTTGAATAACTTTTTTTGTGAAGGTCGGAGAGACTTGGAAAGTGGTTGCATCTGGACTAATTTGGGTCCTGCGGATCGATTGGTACCATCCCCGAGCTTGTACGACCTTCGGAAGAGGTCGACCGACGAAATTCCCCCAAATCTGAGGAGATATTCTTGAATAACTTTTTTTGTTAAGGTCGGAGAGACTTGCAAGTAGGCTCTACCCCCACTAAATGGGCAGCGCGCATCGATCGGTACCATCCTTGAGCTTCTCCGACTTTCGGAAGGGTTAGGGTTAGGGTTAGGGATGAAAGCACATAGGAGAAAGAGATATTCTTGAATAACTTTTTTTGTGAAGGTCGGAGAGACTTGCAAGTAGGCTCTACCCCCACTAAATGGGGTTGCGCGCATCGATCGGTACCATCCTTGAGCTTCTCCGACTTTCGGAAGGGTTAGGGTTAGGGTTAGGGATGAAAGCACATAGGAGAAAGAGATATTCTTGAATAACTTTTTTTGTGAAGGTCGGAGAGACTTGGAAAGTGGTTGCATCTGGACTAATTTGGGTCCTGCGGATCGATTGGTACCATCCCCGAGCTTGTACGACCTTCGGAAGAGGTCGACCGACGAAATTCCCCCAAATCTGAGGAGATATTCTTGAATAACTTTTTTTGTGAAGGTCGGAGAGACTTGCAAGTAGGCTCTACCCCCACTAAATGGGGTAGCGCGCATCGATCGGTACCATCCTTGAGCTTCTCCGACTTTCGGAAGGGTTAGGGTTAGGGTTAGGGATGAAAGCACATAGGAGAAAGAGATATTCTTGAATAACTTTTTTTGTGAAGGTCGGAGAGACTTGCAAGTAGGCTCTACCCCCACTAAATGGGGTTGCGCGCATCGATCGGTACCATCCTTGAGCTTCTCCGACTTTCGGAAGGGTTAGGGTTAGGGTTAGGGATGAAAGCACATAGGAGAAAGAGATATTCTTGAATAACTTTTTTTGTGAAGGTCGGAGAGACTTGGAAAGTGGTTGCATCTGGACTAATTTGGGTCCTGCAGATCGATTGGTACCATCCCCGAGCTTGTACGACCTTCGGAAGAGGTCGACCGACGAAATTCCCCCAAATCTGAGGAGATATTCTTGAATAACTTTTTTTGTGAAGGTCGGAGAGACTTGCAAGTAGGCTCTACCCCCACTAAATGGGGTAGCGCGCATCGATCGGTACCATCCTTGAGCTTCTCCGACTTTCGGAAGGGTTAGGGTTAGGGTTAGGGATGAAAGCACATAGGAGAAAGAGATATTCTTGAATAACTTTTTTTGTGAAGGTCGGAGAGACTTGCAAGTAGGCTCTACCCCCACTAAATGGGGTTGCGCGCATCGATCGGTACCATCCTTGAGCTTCTCCGACTTTCGGAAGGGTTAGGGTTAGGGTTAGGGATGAAAGCACATAGGAGAAAGAGATATTCTTGAATAACTTTTTTTGTGAAGGTCGGAGAGACTTGGAAAGTGGTTGCATCTGGACTAATTTGGGTCCTGCAGATCGATTGGTACCATCCCCGAGCTTGTACGACCTTCGGAAGAGGTCGACCGACGAAATTCCCCCAAATCTGAGGAGATATTCTTGAATAACTTTATTTGTGAAGGTCGGAGAGACTTGCAAGTAGGCTCTACCCCCACTAAATGGGGTAGCGCGCATCGATCGGTACCATCCTTGAGCTTCTCCGACTTTCGGAAGGGTTAGGGTTAGGGTTAGGGATGAAAGCACATAGGAGAAAGAGATATTCTTGAATAACTTTTTTTGTGAAGGTCGGAGAGACTTGCAAGTAGGCTCTACCCCCACTAAATGGGGTAGCGCGCATCGATCGGTACCATCCTTGAGCTTCTCCGACTTTCGGAAGGGTTAGGGTTAGGGTTAGGGATGAAAGCACATAGGAGAAAGAGATATTCTTGAATAACTTTTTTCGTGAAGGTCGGAGAGACTTGGAAAGTGGTTGCATCTGGACTAATTTGGGTCCTGCAGATCGATTGGTACCATCCCCGAGCTTGTACGACCTTCGGAAGAGGTCGACCGACGAAATTCCCCCAAATCTGAGGAGATATTCTTGAATAACCTTTTTTGTGAAGGTCGGAGAGACTTGCAAGTAGGCTCTACCCCCACTAAATGGGGTAGCGCGCATCGATCGGTACCATCCTTGAGCTTCTCCGACTTTCGGAAGGGTTAGGGTTAGGGTTAGGGATGAAAGCACATAGGAGAAAGAGATATTCTTGAATAACTTTTTTTGTGAAGGTCGGAGAGACTTGCAAGTAGGCTCTACCCCCACTAAATGGGGTAGCGCACATCGATCGGTACCTTCCTTGAGCTTCTCCGACTTTCGGAAGGGTTAGGGTTAGGGTTAGGGATGAAAGCACATAGGAGAAAGAGATATTCTTGAATAACTTTTTTTGTGAAGGTTGGAGAGACTTGGAAAGTGGTTGCATCTGGACTAATTTGGGTCCTGCGGATCGATTGGTACCATCCCCGAGCTTGTACGACCTTCGGAAGAGGTCGACCGACGAAATTCCCCCAAATCTGAGGAGATATTCTTGAATAACTTTTTTTGTGAAGGTCGGAGAGACTTGCAAGTAGGCTCTACCCCCACTAAATGGGGTAGCGCGCATCGATCGGTACCATCCTTGAGCTTCTCCGACTTTCGGAAGGGTTAGGGTTAGGGTTAGGGATGAAAGCACATAGGAGAAAGAGATATTCTTGAATAACTTTTTTTGTGAAGGTCGGAGAGACTTGCAAGTAGGCTCTACCCCCACTAAATGGGGTTGCGCGCATCGATCGGTACCATCCTTGAGCTTCTCCGACTTTCGGAAGGGTTAGGGTTAGGGATGAAAGCACATAGGAGAAAGAGATATTCTTGAATAACTTTTTTTGTGAAGGTCGGAGAGACTTGGAAAGTGGTTGCATCTGGACTAATTTGGGTCCTGCGGATCGATTGGTACCATCCCCGAGCTTGTACGACCTTCGGAAGAGGTCGACCGACGAAATTCCCCCAAATCTGAGGAGATATTCTTGAATAACTTTTTTTGTGAAGGTCGGAGAGACTTGCAAGTAGGCTCTACCCCCACTAAATGGGGTAGCGCGCATCGATCGGTACCATCCTTGAGCTTCTCCGACTTTCGGAAGGGTTAGGGTTAGGGTTAGGGATGAAAGCACATAGGAGAAAGAGATATTCTTGAATAACTTTTTTTGTGAAGGTCGGAGAGACTTGCAAGTAGGCTCTACCCCCACTAAATGGGGTTGCGCGCATCGATCGGTACCATCCTTGAGCTTCTCCGACTTTCGGAAGGGTTAGGGTTAGGGTTAGGGATGAAAGCACATAGGAGAAAGAGATATTCTTGAATAACTTTTTTTGTGAAGGTCGGAGAGACTTGCAAGTAGGCTCTACCCCCACTAAATGGGGTTGCGCGCATCGATCGGTACCATCCTTGAGCTTCTCCGACTTTCGGAAGGGTTAGGGTTAGGGTTAGGGATGAAAGCACATAGGAGAAAGAGATATTCTTGAATAACTTTTTTTGTGAAGGTCGGAGAGACTTGGAAAGTGGTTGCATCTGGACTAATTTGGGTCCTGCAGATCGATTGGTACCATCCCCGAGCTTGTACGACCTTCGGAAGAGGTCGACCGACGAAATTCCCCCAAATCTGAGGAGATATTCTTGAATAACTTTTTTTGTGAAGGTCGGAGAGACTTGCAAGTAGGCTCTACCCCCACTAAATGGGGTAGCGCGCATCGATCGGTACCATCCTTGAGCTTCTCCGACTTTCGGAAGGGTTAGGGTTAGGGTTAGGGATGAAAGCACATAGGAGAAAGAGATATTCTTGAATAACTTTTTTTGTGAAGGTCGGAGAGACTTGCAAGTAGGCTCTACCCCCACTAAATGGGGTAGCGCGCATCGATCGGTATCATCCTTGAGCTTCTCCGACTTTCGGAAGGGTTAGGGTTAGGGTTAGGGATGAAAGCACATAGGAGAAAGAGATATTCTTGAATAACTTTTTTTGTGAAGGTCGGAGAGACTTGGAAAGTGGTTGCATCTGGACTAATTTGGGTCCTGCGGATCGATTGGTACCATCCCCGAGCTTGTACGACCTTTGGAAGAGGTCGACCGACGAAATTCCCCCAAATCTGAGGAGATATTCTTGAATAACTTTTTTTGTGAAGGTCGGAGAGACTTGCAAGTAGGCTCTACCCCCACTAAATGGGGTAGCGCGCATCGATTGGTACCATCCTTGTGCTTTTCCGACTTTTGGAAGGGTTAGGGTTAGGGTTAGGGATGAAAGCACATAGGAGAAAGAGATATTCTTGAATAACTTTTTTTGTGAAGGTCGGAGAGACTTGCAAGTAGGCTCTACCCCCACTAAATGGGGTAGCGCGCATCGATCGGTACCATCCTTGAGCTTCTCCGACTTTCGGAAGGGTTAGGGTTAGGGTTAGGGATGAAAGCACATAGGAGAAAGAGATATTCTTGAATAACTTTTTTTGTGAAGGTCGGAGAGACTTGGAAAGTGGTTGCATCTGGACTAATTTGGGTCCTGCAGATCGATTGGTACCATCCCCGAGCTTGTACGACCTTCGGAAGAGGTCGACCGACGAAATTCCCCCAAATCTGAGGAGATATTCTTGAATAACTTTTTTTGTGAAGGTCGGAGAGACTTGCAAGTAGGCTCTACCCCCACTAAATGGGGTAGCGCGCATCGATCGGTACCATCCTTGAGCTTCTCCGACTTTCGGAAGGGTTAGGGTTAGGGATGAAAGCACATAGGAGAAAGAGATATTCTTGAATAACTTTTTTTGTGAAGGTCGGAGAGACTTGCAAGTAGGCTCTACCCCCACTAAATGGGGTAGCGCACATCGATCGGTACCATCCTTGAGCTTCTCCGACTTTCGGAAGGGTTAGGGTTAGGGTTAGGGATGAAAGCACATAGGAGAAAGAGATATTCTTGAATAACTTTTTTTGTGAAGGTCGGAGAGACTTGGAAAGTGGTTGCATCTGGACTAATTTGGGTCCTGCGGATCGATTGGTACCATCCCCGAGCTTGTACGACCTTCGAAAGAGGTCGACCGACGAAATTCCCCCAAATCTGAGGAGATATTCTTGAATAACTTTTTTTGTGAAGGTCGGAGAGACTTGCAAGTAGGCTCTACCCCCACTAAATGGGGTAGCGCGCATCGATCGGTACCATCCTTGAGCTTCTCCGACTTTCGGAAGGGTTAGGGTTAGGGTTAGGGATGAAAGCACATAGGAGAAAGAGATATTCTTGAATAACTTTTTTTGTGAAGGTCGGAGAGACTTGCAAGTAGGCTCTACCCCCACTAAATGGGGTTGCGCGCATCGATCGGTACCATCCTTGAGCTTCTCCGACTTTCGGAAGGGTTAGGGTTAGGGATGAAAGCACATAGGAGAAAGAGATATTCTTGAATAACTTTTTTTGTGAAGGTCGGAGAGACTTGGAAAGTGGTTGCATCTGGACTAATTTGGGTCCTGCGGATCGATTGGTACCATCCCCGAGCTTGTACGACCTTAGGAAGAGGTCGACCGACGAAATTCCCCCAAATCTGAGGAGATATTCTTGAATAACTTTTTTTGTGAAGGTCGGAGAGACTTGCAAGTAGGCTCTACCCCCACTAAATGGGGTAGCGCGCATCGATCGGTACCATCCTTGAGCTTCTCCGACTTTCGGAAGGGTTAGGGTTAGGGTTAGGGATGAAAGCACATAGGAGAAAGAGATATTCTTGAATAACTTTTTTTGTGAAGGTCGGAGAGACTTGCAAGTAGGCTCTACCCCCACTAAATGGGGTAGCGCGCATCGATCGGTACCATCCTTGAGCTTCTCCGACTTTCGGAAGGGTTAGGGTTAGGGATGAAAGCACATAGGAGAAAGAGATATTCTTGAATAACGTTTTTTGTGAAGGTCGGAGAGACTTGGAAAGTGGTTGCATCTGGACTAATTTGGGTCCTGCAGATCGATTGGTACCATCCCCGAGCTTGTACGACCTTCGGAAGAGGTCGACCGACGAAATTCCCCCAAATCTGAGGAGATATTCTTGAATAACTTTTTTTGTGAAGGTCGGAGAGACTTGCAAGTAGGCTCTACCCCCACTAAATGGGGTAGCGCGCATCGATCGGTACCATCCTTGAGCTTCTCCGACTTTCGGAAGGGTTAGGGTTAGGGTTAGGGATGAAAGCACATAGGAGAAAGAGATATTCTTGAATAACTTTTTTTGTGAAGGTCGGAGAGACTTGCAAGTAGGCTCTACCCCCACTAAATGGGGTAGCGCACATCGATCGGTACCATCCTTGAGCTTCTCCGACTTTCGGAAGGGTTAGGGTTAGGGTTAGGGATGAAAGCACATAGGAGAAAGAGATATTCTTGAATAACTTTTTTTGTGAAGGTCGGAGAGACTTGGAAAGTGGTTGCATCTGGACTAATTTGGGTCCTGCGGATCGATTGGTACCATCCCCGAGCTTGTACGACCTTCGGAAGAGGTCGACCGACGAAATTCCCCCAAATCTGAGGAGATATTCTTGAATAACTTTTTTTGTGAAGGTCGGAGAGACTTGCAAGTAGGCTCTACCCCCACTAAATGGGGTAGCGCGCATCGATCGGTACCATCCTTGAGCTTCTCCGACTTTCGGAAGGGTTAGGGTTAGGGTTAGGGATGAAAGCACATAGGAGAAAGAGATATTCTTGAATAACTTTTTTTGTGAAGGTCGGAGAGACTTGCAAGTAGGCTCTACCCCCACTAAATGGGGTTGCGCACATCGATCGGTACCATCCTTGAGCTTCTCCGACTTTCGGAAGGGTTAGGGTTAGGGATGAAAGCACATAGGAGAAAGAGATATTCTTGAATAACTTTTTTTGTGAAGGTCGGAGAGACTTGGAAAGTGGTTGCATCTGGACTAATTTGGGTCCTGCAGATCGATTGGTACCATCCCCGAGCTTGTACGACCTTCGGAAGAGGTCGACCGACGAAATTCCCCCAAATCTGAGGAGATATTCTTGAATAACTTTTTTTGTGAAGGTCGGAGAGACTTGCAAGTAGGCTCTACCCCCACTAAATGGGGTAGCGCGCATCGATCGGTACCATCCTTGAGCTTCTCCGACTTTCGGAAGGGTTAGGGTTAGGGTTAGGGATGAAAGCACATAGGAGAAAGAGATATTCTTGAATAACTTTTTTTGTGAAGGTCGGAGAGACTTGCAAGTAGGCTCTACCCCCACTAAATGGGGTTGCGCGCATCGATCAGTACCATCCTTGAGCTTCTCCGACTTTCGGAAGGGTTAGGGTTAGGGTTAGGGATGAAAGCACATAGGAGAAAGAGATATTCTTGAATAACTTTTTTTGTGAAGGTCGGAGAGACTTGGAAAGTGGTTGCATCTGGACTAATTTGGGTCCTGCGGATCGATTGGTACCATCCCCGAGCTTGTACGACCTTCGGAAGAGGTCGACCGACGAAATTCCCCCAAATCTGAGGAGATATTCTTGAATAACTTTTTTTGTGAAGGTCGGAGAGACTTGCAAGTAGGCTCTACCCCCACTAAATGGGGTAGCGCGCATCGATCGGTACCATCCTTGAGCTTCTCCGACTTTCGGAAGGGTTAGGGTTAGGGTTAGGGATGAAAGCACATAGGAGAAAGAGATATTCTTGAATAACTTTTTTTGTGAAGGTCGGAGAGACTTGCAAGTAGGCTCTACCCCCACTAAATGGGGTTGCGCGCATCGATCGGTACCATCCTTGAGCTTCTCCGACTTTCGGAAGGGTTAGGGTTAGGGTTAGGGATGAAAGCACATAGGAGAAAGAGATATTCTTGAATAACTTTTTTTGTGAAGGTCGGAGAGACTTGGAAAGTGGTTGCATCTGGACTAATTTGGGTCCTGCGGATCGATTGGTACCATCCCCGAGCTTGTACGACCTTCGGAAGAGGTCGACCGACGAAATTCCCCCAAATCTGAGGAGATATTCTTGAATAACTTTTTTTGTTAAGGTCGGAGAGACTTGCAAGTAGGCTCTACCCCCACTAAATGGGGTAGCGCGCATCGATCGGTACCATCCTTGAGCTTCTCCGACTTTCGGAAGGGTTAGGGTTAGGGTTAGGGATGAAAGCA
This sequence comes from Limanda limanda, assembly GCF_963576545.1. Taxonomy (NCBI): domain Eukaryota; kingdom Metazoa; phylum Chordata; class Actinopteri; order Pleuronectiformes; family Pleuronectidae; genus Limanda; species Limanda limanda. The sequence continues at coordinate 450,675 of NW_026870461.1, forward strand.
CATAGGAGAAAGAGATATTCTTGAATAACTTTTTTTGTGAGGGTCGGAGAGACTTGCAAGTAGGCTCTACCCCCACTAAATGGGGTTGCGCGCATCGATCGGTACCATCCTTGAGCTTCTCCGACTTTCGGAAGGGTTAGGGTTAGGGTTAGGGATGAAAGCACATAGGAGAAAGAGATATTCTTGAATAACTTTTTTTGTGAAGGTCGGAGAGACTTGGAAAGTGGTTGCATCTGGACTAATTTGGGTCCTGCGGATCGATTGGTACCATCCCCGAGCTTGTACGACCTTCGGAAGAGGTCGACCGACGAAATTCCCCCAAATCTGAGGAGATATTCTTGAATAACTTTTTTTGTGAAGGTCGGAGAGACTTGCAAGTAGGCTCTACCCCCACTAAATGGGGTAGCGCGCATCGATCGGTACCATCCTTGAGCTTCTCCGACTTTCGGAAGGGTTAGGGTTAGGGTTAGGGATGAAAGCACATAGGAGAAAGAGATATTCTTGAATAACTTTTTTTGTGAAGGTCGGAGAGACTTGCAAGTAGGCTCTACCCCCACTAAATGGGGTTGCGCGCATCGATCGGTACCATCCTTGAGCTTCTCCGACTTTCGGAAGGGTTAGGGTTAGGGTTAGGGATGAAAGCACATAGGAGAAAGAGATATTCTTGAATAACTTTTTTTGTGAAGGTCGGAGAGACTTGGAAAGTGGTTGCATCTGGACTAAATTGGGTCCTGCAGATCGATTGGTACCATCCCCGAGCTTGTACGACCTTCGGAAGAGGTCGACCGACGAAATTCCCCCAAATCTGAGGAGATATTCTTGAATAACTTTTTTTGTGAAGGTCGGAGAGACTTGCAAGTAGGCTCTACCCCCACTAAATGGGGTAGCGCGCATCGATCGGTACCATCCTTGAGCTTCTCCGACTTTCGGAAGGGTTAGGGTTAGGGTTAGGGATGAAAGCACATAGGAGAAAGAGATATTCTTGAATAACTTTTTTTGTGAAGGTCGGAGAGACTTGCAAGTAGGCTCTACCCCCACTAAATGGGGTTGCGCGCATCGATCGGTACCATCTTTGAGCTTCTCCGACTTTCGGAAGGGTTAGGGTTAGGGTTAGGGATGAAAGCACATAGGAGAAAGAGATATTCTTGAATAACTTTTTTTGTGAAGGTCGGAGAGACTTGCAAGTAGGCTCTACCCCCACTAAATGGGGTTGCGCGCATCGATCGGTACCATCCTTGAGCTTCTCCGACTTTCGGAAGGGTTAGGGTTAGGGTTAGGGATGAAAGCACATAGGAGAAAGAGATATTCTTGAATAACTTTTTTTGTGAAGGTCGGAGAGACTTGGAAAGTGGTTGCATCTGGACTAATTTGGGTCCTGCGGATCGATTGGTACCATCCCCGAGCTTGTACGACCTTCGGAAGAGGTCGACCGACGAAATTCCCCCAAATCTGAGGAGATATTCTTGAATAACTTTTTTTGTGAAGGTCGGAGAGACTTGCAAGTAGGCTCTACCCCCACTAAATGGGGTAGCGCGCATCGATCGGTACCATCCTTGAGCTTCTCCGACTTTCGGAAGGGTTAGGGTTAGGGTTAGGGATGAAAGCACATAGGAGAAAGAGATATTCTTGAATAACTTTTTTTGTGAAGGTCGGAGAGACTTGCAAGTAGGCTCTACCCCCACTAAATGGGGTTGCGCGCATCGATCGGTACCATCCTTGAGCTTCTCCGACTTTCGGAAGGGTTAGGGTTAGGGTTAGGGATGAAAGCACATAGGAGAAAGAGATATTCTTGAATAACTTTTTTTGTGAAGGTCGGAGAGACTTGGAAAGTGGTTGCATCTGGACTAAATTGGGTCCTGCAGATCGATTGGTACCATCCCCGAGCTTGTACGACCTTCGGAAGAGGTCGACCGACGAAATTCCCCCAAATCTGAGGAGATATTCTTGAATAACTTTTTTTGTGAAGGTCGGAGAGACTTGCAAGTAGGCTCTACCCCCACTAAATGGGGTAGCGCGCATCGATCGGTACCATCCTTGAGCTTCTCCGACTTTCGGAAGGGTTAGGGTTAGGGTTAGGGATGAAAGCACATAGGAGAAAGAGATATTCTTGAATAACTTTTTTTGTGAAGGTCGGAGAGACTTGCAAGTAGGCTCTACCCCCACTAAATGGGGTTGCGCGCATCGATCGGTACCATCTTTGAGCTTCTCCGACTTTCGGAAGGGTTAGGGTTAGGGTTAGGGATGAAAGCACATAGGAGAAAGAGATATTCTTGAATAACTTTTTTTGTGAAGGTCGGAGAGACTTGGAAAGTGGTTGCATCTGGACTAATTTGGGTCCTGCGGATCGATTGGTACCATCCCCGAGCTTGTACGACCTTCGGAAGAGGTCGACCGACGAAATTCCCCCAAATCTGAGGAGATATTCTTGAATAACTTTTTTTGTGAAGGTCGGAGAGACTTGCAAGTAGGCTCTACCCCCACTAAATGGGGTAGCGCGCATCGATCGGTACCATCCTTGAGCTTCTCCGACTTTCGGAAGGGTTAGGGTTAGGGTTAGGGATGAAAGCACATAGGAGAAAGAGATATTCTTGAATAACTTTTTTTGTGAAGGTCGGAGAGACTTGCAAGTAGGCTCTACCCCCACTAAATGGGGTTGCGCGCATCGATCGGTACCATCCTTGAGCTTCTCCGACTTTCGGAAGGGTTAGGGTTAGGGTTAGGGATGAAAGCACATAGGAGAAAGAGATATTCTTGAATAACTTTTTTTGTGAAGGTCGGAGAGACTTGGAAAGTGGTTGCATCTGGACTAATTTGGGTCCTGCAGATCGATTGGTACCATCCCCGAGCTTGTACGACCTTCGGAAGAGGTCGACCGACGAAATTCCCCCAAATCTGAGGAGATATTCTTGAATAACTTTTTTTGTGAAGGTCGGAGAGACTTGCAAGTAGGCTCTACCCCCACTAAATGGGGTAGCGCGCATCGATCGGTACCATCCTTGAGCTTCTCCGACTTTCGGAAGGGTTAGGGTTAGGGTTAGGGATGAAAGCACATAGGAGAAAGAGATATTCTTGAATAACTTTTTTTGTGAAGGTCGGAGAGACTTGCAAGTAGGCTCTACCCCCACTAAATGGGGTTGCGCGCATCGATCGGTACCATCCTTGAGCTTCTCCGACTTTTGGAAGGGTTAGGGTTAGGGTTAGGGATGAAAGCACATAGGAGAAAGAGATATTCTTGAATAACTTTTTTTGTGAAGGTCGGAGAGACTTGGAAAGTGGTTGCATCTGGACTAATTTGGGTCCTGCAGATCGATTGGTACCATCCCCGAGCTTGTACGACCTTCGGAAGAGGTCGACCGACGAAATTCCCCCAAATCTGAGGAGATATTCTTGAATAACTTTTTTTGTGAAGGTCGGAGAGACTTGCAAGTAGGCTCTACCCCCACTAAATGGGGTAGCGCGCATCGATCGGTACCATCCTTGAGCTTCTCCGACTTTCGGAAGGGTTAGGGTTAGGGTTAGGGATGAAAGCACATAGGAGAAAGAGATATTCTTGAATAACTTTTTTTGTGAAGGTCGGAGAGACTTGCAAGTAGGCTCTACCCCCACTAAATGGGGTAGCGCGCATCGATCGGTACCATCCTTGAGCTTCTCCAACTTTCGGAAGGGTTAGGGTTAGGGTTAGGGATGAAAGCACATAGGAGAAAGAGATATTCTTGAATAACTTTTTTTGTGAAGGTCGGAGAGACTTGGAAAGTGGTTGCATCTGGACTAATTTGGGTCCTGCAGATCGATTGGTACCATCCCCGAGCTTGTACGACCTTCGGAAGAGGTCGACCGACGAAATTCCCCCAAATCTGAGGAGATATTCTTGAATAACTTTTTTTGTGAAGGTCGGAGAGACTTGCAAGTAGGCTCTACCCCCACTAAATGGGGTAGCGCGCATCGATCGGTACCATCCTTGAGCTTCTCCGACTTTCGGAAGGGTTAGGGTTAGGGTTAGGGATGAAAGCACATAGGAGAAAGAGATATTCTTGAATAACTTTTTTTGTGAAGGTCGGAGAGACTTGCAAGTAGGCTCTACCCCCACTAAATGGGGTAGCGCGCATCGATCGGTACCATCCTTGAGCTTCTCCGACTTTCGGAAGGGTTAGGGTTAGGGTTAGGGATGAAAGCACATAGGAGAAAGAGATATTCTTGAATAACTTTTTTTGTGAAGGTCGGAGAGACTTGGAAAGTGGTTGCATCTGGACTAATTTGGGTCCTGCGGATCGATTGGTACCATCCCCGAGCTTGTACGACCTTCGGAAGAGGTCGACCGACGAAATTCCCCCAAATCTGAGGAGATATTCTTGAATAACTTTTTTTGTGAAGGTCGGAGAGACTTGCAAGTAGGCTCTACCCCCACTAAATGGGGTAGCGCACATCGATCGGTACCATCCTTGAGCTTCTCCGACTTTCGGAAGGGTTAGGGATGAAAGCACATAGGAGAAAGAGATATTCTTGAATAACTTTTTTTGTGAAGGTCGGAGAGACTTGCAAGTAGGCTCTACCCCCACTAAATGGGGTTGCGCGCATCGATCGGTACCATCCTTGAGCTTCTCCGACTTTCGGAAGGGTTAGGGTTAGGGATGAAAGCACATAGGAGAAAGAGATATTCTTGAATAACTTTTTTTGTGAAGGTCGGAGAGACTTGGAAAGTGGTTGCATCTGGACTAATTTGGGTCCTGCGGATCGATTGGTACCATCCCCGAGCTTGTACGACCTTCGGAAGAGGTCGACCGACGAAATTCCCCCAAATCTGAGGAGATATTCTTGAATAACTGTTTTTGTGAAGGACGGAGAGACTTGCAAGTAGGCTCTACCCCCACTAAATGGGGTAGCGCGCATCGATCGGTACCATCCTTGAGCTTCTCCGACTTTCGGAAGGGTTAGGGTTAGGGTTAGGGATGAAAGCACATAGGAGAAAGAGATATTCTTGAATAACTTTTTTTGTGAAGGTCGGAGAGACTTGCAAGTAGGCTCTACCCCCACTAAATGGGGTAGCGCGCATCGATCGGTACCATCCTTGAGCTTCTCCGACTTTCGGAAGGGTTAGGGTTAGGGTTAGGGATGAAAGCACATAGGAGAAAGAGATATTCTTGAATAACTTTTTTTGTGAAGGTCGGAGAGACTTGCAAGTAGGCTCTACCCCCACTAAATGGGGTAGCGCGCATCGATCGGTACCATCCTTGAGCTTCTCCAACTTTCGGAAGGGTTAGGGTTAGGGTTAGGGATGAAAGCACATAGGAGAAAGAGATATTCTTGAATAACTTTTTTTGTGAAGGTCGGAGAGACTTGGAAAGTGGTTGCATCTGGACTAATTTGGGTCCTGCAGATCGATTGGTACCATCCCCGAGCTTGTACGACCTTCGGAAGAGGTCGACCGACGAAATTCCCCCAAATCTGAGGAGATATTCTTGAATAACTTTTTTTGTGAAGGTCGGAGAGACTTGCAAGTAGGCTCTACCCCCACTAAATGGGGTAGCGCGCATCGATCGGTACCATCCTTGAGCTTCTCCGACTTTCGGAAGGGTTAGGGTTAGGGTTAGGGATGAAAGCACATAGGAGAAAGAGATATTCTTGAATAACTTTTTTTGTGAAGGTCGGAGAGACTTGCAAGTAGGCTCTACCCCCACTAAATGGGGTAGCGCGCATCGATCGGTACCATCCTTGAGCTTCTCCGACTTTCGGAAGGGTTAGGGTTAGGGTTAGGGATGAAAGCACATAGGAGAAAGAGATATTCTTGAATAACTTTTTTTGTGAAGGTCGGAGAGACTTGGAAAGTGGTTGCATCTGGACTAATTTGGGTCCTGCGGATCGATTGGTACCATCCCCGAGCTTGTACGACCTTCGGAAGAGGTCGACCGACGAAATTCCCCCAAATCTGAGGAGATATTCTTGAATAACTTTTTTTGTGAAGGTCGGAGAGACTTGCAAGTAGGCTCTACCCCCACTAAATGGGGTAGCGCACATCGATCGGTACCATCCTTGAGCTTCTCCGACTTTCGGAAGGGTTAGGGATGAAAGCACATAGGAGAAAGAGATATTCTTGAATAACTTTTTTTGTGAAGGTCGGAGAGACTTGCAAGTAGGCTCTACCCCCACTAAATGGGGTTGCGCGCATCGATCGGTACCATCCTTGAGCTTCTCCGACTTTCGGAAGGGTTAGGGTTAGGGATGAAAGCACATAGGAGAAAGAGATATTCTTGAATAACTTTTTTTGTGAAGGTCGGAGAGACTTGGAAAGTGGTTGCATCTGGACTAATTTGGGTCCTGCGGATCGATTGGTACCATCCCCGAGCTTGTACGACCTTCGGAAGAGGTCGACCGACGAAATTCCCCCAAATCTGAGGAGATATTCTTGAATAACTTTTTTTGTGAAGGTCGGAGAGACTTGCAAGTAGGCTCTACCCCCACTAAATGGGGTAGCGCGCATCGATCGGTACCATCCTTGAGCTTCTCCGACTTTCGGAAGGGTTAGGGTTAGGGTTAGGGATGAAAGCACATAGGAGAAAGAGATATTCTTGAATAACTTTTTTTGTGAAGGTCGGAGAGACTTGCAAGTAGGCTCTACCCCCACTAAATGGGGTTGCGCGCATCGATCGGTACCATCCTTGAGCTTCTCCGACTTTCGGAAGGGTTAGGGTTAGGGATGAAAGCACATAGGAGAAAGAGATATTCTTGAATAACTTTTTTTGTGAAGGTCGGAGAGACTTGGAAAGTGGTTGCATCTGGACTAATTTGGGTCCTGCGGATCGATTGGTACCATCCCCGAGCTTGTACGACCTTCGGAAGAGGTCGACCGACGAAATTCCCCCAAATCTGAGGAGATATTCTTGAATAACTTTTTTTGTGAAGGTCGGAGAGACTTGCAAGTAGGCTCTACCCCCACTAAATGGGGTAGCGCGCATCGATCGGTACCATCCTTGAGCTTCTCCGACTTTCGGAAGGGTTAGGGTTAGGGTTAGGGATGAAAGCACATAGGAGAAAGAGATATTCTTGAATAACTTTTTTTGTGAAGGTCGGAGAGACTTGGAAAGTGGTTGCATCTGGACTAATTTGGGTCCTGCGGATCGATTGGTACCATCCCCGAGCTTGTACGACCTTCGGAAGAGGTCGACCGACGAAATTCCCCCAAATCTGAGGAGATATTCTTGAATAACTTTTTTTGTGAAGGTCGGAGAGACTTGCAAGTAGGCTCTACCCCCACTAAATGGGGTAGCGCGCATCGATCGGTACCATCCTTGAGCTTCTCCGACTTTCGGAAGGGTTAGGGTTAGGGTTAGGGATGAAAGCACATAGGAGAAAGAGATATTCTTGAATAACTTTTTTTGTGAAGGTCGGAGAGACTTGCAAGTAGGCTCTACCCCCACTAAATGGGGTTGCGCGCATCGATCGGTACCATCCTTGAGCTTCTCCGACTTTCGGAAGGGTTAGGGTTAGGGTTAGGGATGAAAGCACATAGGAGAAAGAGATATTCTTGAATAACTTTTTTTGTGAAGGTCGGAGAGACTTGGAAAGTGGTTGCATCTGGACTAATTTGGGTCCTGCGGATCGATTGGTACTATCCCCGAGCTTGTACGACCTTCGGAAGAGGTCGACCGACGAAATTCCCCCAAATCTGAGGAGATATTCTTGAATAACTTTTTTTGTGAAGGTCGGAGAGACTTGCAAGTAGGCTCTACCCCCACTAAATGGGGTAGCGCGCATCGATCGGTACCATCCTTGAGCTTCTCCGACTTTCGGAAGGGTTAGGGTTAGGGTTAGGGATGAAAGCACATAGGAGAAAGAGATATTCTTGAATAACTTTTTTTGTGAAGGTCGGAGAGACTTGCAAGTAGGCTCTACCCCCACTAAATGGGGTTGCGCGCATCGATCGGTACCATCCTTGAGCTTCTCCGACTTTCGGAAGGGTTAGGGTTAGGGTTAGGGATGAAAGCACATAGGAGAAAGAGATATTCTTGAATAACTTTTTTTGTGAAGGTCGGAGAGACTTGGAAAGTGGTTGCATCTGGACTAATTTGGGTCCTGCGGATCGATTGGTACCATCCCCGAGCTTGTACGACCTTCGGAAGAGGTCGACCGACGAAATTCCCCCAAATCTGAGGAGATATTCTTGAATAACTTTTTTTGTTAAGGTCGGAGAGACTTGCAAGTAGGCTTTACCCCCACTAAATGGGGTAGCGCGCATCGATCGGTACCATCCTTGAGCTTCTCCGACTTTCGGAAGGGTTAGGGTTAGGGTTAGGGATGAAAGCACATAGGAGAAAGAGATATTCTTGAATAACTTTTTTTGTGAAGGTCGGAGAGACTTGCAAGTAGGCTCTACCCCCACTAAATGGGGTTGCGCGCATCGATCGGTACCATCCTTGAGCTTCTCCGACTTTCGGAAGGGTTAGGGTTAGGGTTAGGGATGAAAGCACATAGGAGAAAGAGATATTCTTGAATAACTTTTTTTGTGAAGGTCGGAGAGACTTGGAAAGTGGTTGCATCTGGACTAATTTGGGTCCTGCGGATCGATTGGTACCATCCCCGAGCTTGTACGACCTTCGGAAGAGGTCGACCGACGAAATTCCCCCAAATCTGAGGAGATATTCTTGAATAACTTTTTTTGTGAAGGTCGGAGAGACTTGCAAGTAGGCTCTACCCCCACTAAATGGGGTAGCGCGCATCGATCGGTACCATCCTTGAGCTTCTCCGACTTTCGGAAGGGTTAGGGTTAGGGTTAGGGATGAAAGCACATAGGAGAAAGAGATATTCTTGAATAACTTTTTTTGTGAAGGTCGGAGAGACTTGCAAGTAGGCTCTACCCCCACTAAATGGGGTTGCGCGCATCGATCGGTACCATCCTTGAGCTTCTCCGACTTTCGGAAGGGTTAGGGTTAGGGTTAGGGATGAAAGCACATAGGAGAAAGAGATATTCTTGAATAACTTTTTTTGTGAAGGTCGGAGAGACTTGGAAAGTGGTTGCATCTGGACTAATTTGGGTCCTGCGGATCGATTGGTACCATCCCCGAGCTTGTACGACCTTCGGAAGAGGTCGACCGACGAAATTCCCCCAAATCTGAGGAGATATTCTTGAATAACTTTTTTTGTGAAGGTCGGAGAGACTTGCAAGTAGGCTCTACCCCCACTAAATGGGGTAGCGCGCATCGATCGGTACCATCCTTGAGCTTCTCCGACTTTCGGAAGGGTTAGGGTTAGGGTTAGGGATGAAAGCACATAGGAGAAAGAGATATTCTTGAATAACTTTTTTTGTGAAGGTCGGAGAGACTTGCAAGTAGGCTCTACCCCCACTAAATGGGGTTGCGCGCATCGATCGGTACCATCCTTGAGCTTCTCCGACTTTCGGAAGGGTTAGGGTTAGGGTTAGGGATGAAAGCACATAGGAGAAAGAGATATTCTTGAATAACTTTTTTTGTGAAGGTCGGAGAGACTTGGAAAGTGGTTGCATCTGGACTAATTTGGGTCCTGCAGATCGATTGGTACCATCCCCGAGCTTGTACGACCTTCGGAAGAGGTCGACCGACGAAATTCCCCCAAATCTGAGGAGATATTCTTGAATAACTTTTTTTGTGAAGGTCGGAGAGACTTGCAAGTAGGCTCTACCCCCACTAAATGGGGTAGCGCGCATCGATCGGTACCATCCTTGAGCTTCTCCGACTTTCGGAAGGGTTAGGGTTAGGGTTAGGGATGAAAGCACATAGGAGAAAGAGATATTCTTGAATAACTTTTTTTGTGAAGGTCGGAGAGACTTGCAAGTAGGCTCTACCCCCACTAAATGGGGTTGCGCGCATCGATCGGTACCATCCTTGAGCTTCTCCGACTTTCGGAAGGGTTAGGGTTAGGGTTAGGGATGAAAGCACATAGGAGAAAGAGATATTCTTGAATAACTTTTTTTGTGAAGGTCGGAGAGACTTGGAAAGTGGTTGCATCTGGACTAATTTGGGTCCTGCAGATCGATTGGTACCATCCCCGAGCTTGTACGACCTTCGGAAGAGGTCGACCGACGAAATTCCCCCAAATCTGAGGAGATATTCTTGAATAACTTTTTTTGTGAAGGTCGGAGAGACTTGCAAGTAGGCTCTACCCCCACTAAATGGGGTAGCGCGCATCGATCGGTACCATCCTTGAGCTTCTCCGACTTTCGGAAGGGTTAGGGTTAGGGTTAGGGATGAAAGCACATAGGAGAAAGAGATATTCTTGAATAACTTTTTTTGTGAAGGTCGGAGAGACTTGCAAGTAGGCTCTACCCCCACTAAATGGGGTAGCGCGCATCGATCGGTACCATCCTTGAGCTTCTCCGACTTTCGGAAGGGTTAGGGTTAGGGTTAGGGATGAAAGCACATAGGAGAAAGAGATATTCTTGAATAACTTTTTTTGTGAAGGTCGGAGAGACTTGCAAGTAGGCTCTACCCCCACTAAATGGGGTTGCGCGCATCGATCGGTACCATCCTTGAGCTTCTCCGACTTTCGGAAGGGTTAGGGTTAGGGTTAGGGATGAAAGCACATAGGAGAAAGAGATATTCTTGAATAACTTTTTTTGTGAAGGTCGGAGAGACTTGGAAAGTGGTTGCATCTGGACTAATTTGGGTCCTGCAGATCGATTGGTACCATCCCCGAGCTTGTACGACCTTCGGAAGAGGTCGACCGACGAAATTCCCCCAAATCTGAGGAGATATTCTTGAATAACTTTTTTTGTGAAGGTCGGAGAGACTTGCAAGTAGGCTCTACCCCCACTAAATGGGGTAGCGCGCATCGATCGGTACCATCCTTGAGCTTCTCCGACTTTCGGAAGGGTTAGGGTTAGGGTTAGGGATGAAAGCACATAGGAGAAAGAGATATTCTTGAATAACGTTTTTTGTGAAGGTCGGAGAGACTTGCAAGTAGGCTCTACCCCCACTAAATGGGGTTGCGCGCATCGATCGGTACCATCCTTGAGCTTCTCCGACTTTCGGAAGGGTTAGGGTTAGGGTTAGGGATGAAAGCACATAGGAGAAAGAGATATTCTTGAATAACTTTTTTTGTGAAGGTCGGAGAGACTTGGAAAGTGGTTGCATCTGGACTAATTTGGGTCCTGCAGATCGATTGGTACCATCCCCGAGCTTGTACGACCTTCGGAAGAGGTCGACCGACGAAATTCCCCCAAATCTGAGGAGATATTCTTGAATAACTTTTTTTGTGAAGGTCGGAGAGACTTGCAAGTAGGCTCTACCCCCACTAAATGGGGTAGCGCGCATCGATCGGTACCATCCTTGAGCTTCTCCGACTTTCGGAAGGGTTAGGGTTAGGGTTAGGGATGAAAGCACATAGGAGAAAGAGATATTCTTGAATAACTTTTTTTGTGAAGGTCGGAGAGACTTGCAAGTAGGCTCTACCCCCACTAAATGGGGTAGCGCGCATCGATCGGTACCATCTTTGAGCTTCTCCGACTTTCGGAAGGGTTAGGGTTAGGGTTAGGGATGAAAGCACATAGGAGAAAGAGATATTCTTGAATAACTTTTTTTGTGAAGGTCGGAGAGACTTGGAAAGTGGTTGCATCTGGACTAATTTGGGTCCTGCAGATCGATTGGTACCATCCCCGAGCTTGTACGACCTTCGGAAGAGGTCGACCGACGAAATTCCCCCAAATCTGAGGAGATATTCTTGAATAACTTTTTTTGTGAAGGTCGGAGAGACTTGCAAGTAGGCTCTACCCCCACTAAATGGGGTAGCGCGCATCGATCGGTACCATCCTTGAGCTTCTCCGACTTTCGGAAGGGTTAGGGTTAGGGTTAGGGATGAAAGCACATAGGAGAAAGAGATATTCTTGAATAACTTTTTTTGTGAAGGTCGGAGAGACTTGCAAGTAGGCTCTACCCCCACTAAATGGGGTAGCGCACATCGATCGGTACCATCCTTGAGCTTCTCCGACTTTCGGAAGGGTTAGGGTTAGGGTTAGGGATGAAAGCACATAGGAGAAAGAGATATTCTTGAATAACTTTTTTTGTGAAGGTCGGAGAGACTTGGAAAGTGGTTGCATCTGGACTAATTTGGGTCCTGCGGATCGATTGGTACCATCCCCGAGCTTGTACGACCTTCGGAAGAGGTCGACCGACGAAATTCCCCCAAATCTGAGGAGATATTCTTGAATAACTTTTTTTGTGAAGGTCGGAGAGACTTGCAAGTAGGCTCTACCCCCACTAAATGGGGTAGCGCGCATCGATCGGTACCATCCTTGAGCTTCTCCGACTTTCGGAAGGGTTAGGGTTAGGGTTAGGGATGAAAGCACATAGGAGAAAGAGATATTCTTGAATAACTTTTTTTGTGAAGGTCGGAGAGACTTGCAAGTAGGCTCTACCCCCACTAAATGGGGTTGCGCGCATCGATCGGTACCATCCTTGAGCTTCTCCGACTTTCGGAAGGGTTAGGGTTAGGGATGAAAGCACATAGGAGAAAGAGATATTCTTGAATAACTTTTTTTGTGAAGGTCGGAGAGACTTGGAAAGTGGTTGCATCTGGACTAATTTGGGTCCTGCGGATCGATTGGTACCATCCCCGAGCTTGTACGACCTTCGGAAGAGGTCGACCGACGAAATTCCCCCAAATCTGAGGAGATATTCTTGAATAACTTTTTTTGTGAAGGTCGGAGAGACTTGCAAGTAGGCTCTACCCCCACTAAATGGGGTAGCGCGCATCGATCGGTACCATCCTTGAGCTTCTCCGACTTTCGGAAGGGTTAGGGTTAGGGATGAAAGCACATAGGAGAAAGAGATATTCTTGAATAACTTTTTTTGTGAAGGTCGGAGAGACTTGCAAGTAGGCTCTACCCCCACTAAATGGGGTTGCGCGCATCGATCGGTACCATCCTTGAGCTTCTCCGACTTTCGGAAGGGTTAGGGTTAGGGTTAGGGATGAAAGCACATAGGAGAAAGAGATATTCTTGAATAACTTTTTTTGTGAAGGTCGGAGAGACTTGCAAGTAGGCTCTACCCCCACTAAATGGGGTTGCGCGCATCGATCGGTACCATCTTTGAGCTTCTCCGACTTTCGGAAGGGTTAGGGTTAGGGTTAGGGATGAAAGCACATAGGAGAAAGAGATATTCTTGAATAACTTTTTTTGTGAAGGTCGGAGAGACTTGGAAAGTGGTTGCATCTGGACTAATTTGGGTCCTGCAGATCGATTGGTACCATCCCCGAGCTTGTACGACCTTCGGAAGAGGTCGACCGACGAAATTCCCCCAAATCTGAGGAGATATTCTTGAATAACGTTTTTTGTGAAGGTCGGAGAGACTTGCAAGTAGGCTCTACCCCCACTAAATGGGGTAGCGCGCATCGATCGGTACCATCCTTGAGCTTCTCCGACTTTCGGAAGGGTTAGGGTTAGGGTTAGGGATGAAAGCACATAGGAGAAAGAGATATTCTTGAATAACTTTTTTTGTGAAGGTCGGAGAGACTTGCAAGTAGGCTCTACCCCCACTAAATGGGGTAGCGCGCATCGATCGGTACCATCCTTGAGCTTCTCCGACTTTCGGAAGGGTTAGGGTTAGGGTTAGGGATGAAAGCACATAGGAGAAAGAGATATTCTTGAATAACTTTTTTTGTGAAGGTCGGAGAGACTTGCAAGTAGGCTCTACCCCCACTAAATGGGGTAGCGCGCATCGATCGGTACCATCCTTGAGCTTCTCCGACTTTCGGAAGGGTTAGGGTTAGGGTTAGGGATGAAAGCACATAGGAGAAAGAGATATTCTTGAATAACTTTTTTTGTGAAGGTCGGAGAGACTTGCAAGTAGGCTCTACCCCCACTAAATGGGGTTGCGCGCATCGATCGGTACCATCCTTGAGCTTCTCCGACTTTCGGAAGGGTTAGGGTTAGGGTTAGGGATGAAAGCACATAGGAGAAAGAGATATTCTTGAATAACTTTTTTTGTGAAGGTCGGAGAGACTTGGAAAGTGGTTGCATCTGGACTAATTTGGGTCCTGCGGATCGATTGGTACCATCCCCGAGCTTGTACGACCTTCGGAAGAGGTCGACCGACGAAATTCCCCCAAATCTGAGGAGATATTCTTGAATAACTTTTTTTGTGAAGGTCGGAGATACTTGCAAGTAGGCTCTACCCCCACTAAATGGGGTAGCGCGCATCGATCGGTACCATCCTTGAGCTTCTCCGACTTTCGGAAGGGTTAGGGTTAGGGTTAGGGATGAAAGCACATAGGAGAAAGAGATATTCTTGAATAACTTTTTTTGTGAAGGTCGGAGAGACTTGCAAGTAGGCTCTACCCCCACTAAATGGGGTTGCGCGCATCGATCGGTACCATCCTCGAGCTTCTCCGACTTTCGGAAGGGTTAGGGTTAGGGATGAAAGCACATAGGAGAAAGAGATATTCTTGAATAACTTTTTTTGTGAAGGTCGGAGAGACTTGGAAAGTGGTTGCATCTGGACTAATTTGGGTCCTGCAGATCGATTGGTACCATCCCCGAGCTTGTACGACCTTCGGAAGAGGTCGACCGACGAAATTCCCCCAAATCTGAGGAGATATTCTTGAATAACTTTTTTTGTGAAGGTCGGAGAGACTTGCAAGTAGGCTCTACCCCCACTAAATGGGGTAGCGCGCATCGATCGGTACCATCCTTGAGCTTCTCCGACTTTCGGAAGGGTTAGGGTTAGGGTTAGGGATGAAAGCACATAGGAGAAAGAGATATTCTTGAATAACTTTTTTTGTGAAGGTCGGAGAGACTTGCAAGTAGGCTCTACCCCCACTAAATGGGGTTGCGCGCATCGATCGGTACCATCCTTGAGCTTCTCCGACTTTCGGAAGGGTTAGGGTTAGGGTTAGGGATGAAAGCACATAGGAGAAAGAGATATTCTTGAATAACTTTTTTTGTGAAGGTCGGAGAGACTTGGAAAGTGGTTGCATCTGGACTAATTTGGGTCCTGCAGATCGATTGGTACCATCCCCGAGCTTGTACGACCTTCGGAAGAGGTCGACCGACGAAATTCCCCCAAATCTGAGGAGATATTCTTGAATAACTTTTTTTGTGAAGGTCGGAGAGACTTGCAAGTAGGCTCTACCCCCACTAAATGGGGTAGCGCGCATCGATCGGTACCATCCTTGAGCTTCTCCGACTTTCGGAAGGGTTAGGGTTAGGGTTAGGGATGAAAGCACATAGGAGAAAGAGATATTCTTGAATAACTTTTTTTGTGAAGGTCGGAGAGACTTGCAAGTAGGCTCTACCCCCACTAAATGGGGTTGCGCGCATCGATCGGTACCATCCTTGAGCTTCTCCGACTTTCGGAAGGGTTAGGGTTAGGGTTAGGGATGAAAGCACATAGGAGAAAGAGATATTCTTGAATAACTTTTTTTGTGAAGGTCGGAGAGACTTGGAAAGTGGTTGCATCTGGACTAATTTGGGTCCTGCGGATCGATTGGTACCATCCCCGAGCTTGTACGACCTTCGGAAGAGGTCGACCGACGAAATTCCCCCAAATCTGAGGAGATATTCTTGAATAACTTTTTTTGTGAAGGTCGGAGATACTTGCAAGTAGGCTCTACCCCCACTAAATGGGGTAGCGCGCATCGATCGGTACCATCCTTGAGCTTCTCCGACTTTCGGAAGGGTTAGGGTTAGGGTTAGGGATGAAAGCACATAGGAGAAAGAGATATTCTTGAATAACTTTTTTTGTGAAGGTCGGAGAGACTTGCAAGTAGGCTCTACCCCCACTAAATGGGGTTGCGCGCATCGATCGGTACCATCCTTGAGCTTCTCCGACTTTCGGAAGGGTTAGGGTTAGGGATGAAAGCACATAGGAGAAAGAGATATTCTTGAATAACTTTTTTTGTGAAGGTCGGAGAGACTTGGAAAGTGGTTGCATCTGGACTAATTTGGGTCCTGCAGATCGATTGGTACCATCCCCGAGCTTGTACGACCTTCGGAAGAGGTCGACCGACGAAATTCCCCCAAATCTGAGGAGATATTCTTGAATAACTTTTTTTGTGAAGGTCGGAGAGACTTGCAAGTAGGCTCTACCCCCACTAAATGGGGTAGCGCGCATCGATCGGTACCATCCTTGAGCTTCTCCGACTTTCGGAAGGGTTAGGGTTAGGGTTAGGGATGAAAGCACATAGGAGAAAGAGATATTCTTGAATAACTTTTTTTGTGAAGGTCGGAGAGACTTGCAAGTAGGCTCTACCCCCACTAAATGGGGTTGCGCGCATCGATCGGTACCATCCTTGAGCTTCTCCGACTTTCGGAAGGGTTAGGGTTAGGGTTAGGGATGAAAGCACATAGGAGAAAGAGATATTCTTGAATAACTTTTTTTGTGAAGGTCGGAGAGACTTGGAAAGTGGTTGCATCTGGACTAATTTGGGTCCTGCAGATCGATTGGTACCATCCCCGAGCTTGTACGACCTTCGGAAGAGGTCGACCGACGAAATTCCCCCAAATCTGAGGAGATATTCTTGAATAACTTTTTTTGTGAAGGTCGGAGAGACTTGCAAGTAGGCTCTACCCCCACTAAATGGGGTAGCGCGCATCGATCGGTACCATCCTTGAGCTTCTCCGACTTTCGGAAGGGTTAGGGTTAGGGTTAGGGATGAAAGCACATAGGAGAAAGAGATATTCTTGAATAACTTTTTTTGTGAAGGTCGGAGAGACTTGCAAGTAGGCTCTACCCCCACTAAATAGGGTTGCGCGCATCGATCGGTACCATCCTTGAGCTTCTCCGACTTTCGGAAGGGTTAGGGTTAGGGTTAGGGATGAAAGCACATAGGAGAAAGAGATATTCTTGAATAACTTTTTTTGTGAAGGTCGGAGAGACTTGGAAAGTGGTTGCATCTGGACTAATTTGGGTCCTGCAGATCGATTGGTACCATCCCCGAGCTTGTACGACCTTCGGAAGAGGTCGACCGACGAAATTCCCCCAAATCTGAGGAGATATTCTTGAATAACTTTTTTTGTGAAGGTCGGAGAGACTTGCAAGTAGGCTCTACCCCCACTAAATGGGGTAGCGCGCATCGATCGGTACCATCCTTGAGCTTCTCCGACTTTCGGAAGGGTTAGGGTTAGGGTTAGGGATGAAAGCACATAGGAGAAAGAGATATTCTTGAATAACTTTTTTTGTGAAGGTCGGAGAGACTTGCAAGTAGGCTCTACCCCCACTAAATGGGGTAGCGCGCATCGATCGGTACCATCCTTGAGCTTCTCCGACTTTCGGAAGGGTTAGGGTTAGGGTTAGGGATGAAAGCACATAGGAGAAAGAGATATTCTTGAATAACTTTTTTTGTGAAGGTCGGAGAGACTTGGAAAGTGGTTGCATCTGGACTAATTTGGGTCCTGCAGATCGATTGGTACCATCCCCGAGCTTGTACGACCTTCGGAAGAGGTCGACCGACGAAATTCCCCCAAATCTGAGGAGATATTCTTGAATAACTTTTTTTGTGAAGGTCGGAGAGACTTGCAAGTAGGCTCTACCCCCACTAAATGGGGTAGCGCGCATCGATCGGTACCATCCTTGAGCTTCTCCGAC
This sequence comes from Limanda limanda, assembly GCF_963576545.1. Lineage (NCBI taxonomy): Eukaryota > Metazoa > Chordata > Actinopteri > Pleuronectiformes > Pleuronectidae > Limanda > Limanda limanda. The sequence goes on from NW_026870461.1 coordinate 468,221, forward strand.
TTTCGGAAGGGTTAGGGTTAGGGTTAGGGATGAAAGCACATAGGAGAAAGAGATATTCTTGAATAACTTTTTTTGTGAAGGTCGGAGAGACTTTCAAGTAGGCTCTACCCCCACTAAATGGGGTTGCGCGCATCGATCGGTACCATCCTTGAGCTTCTCCGACTTTCGGAAGGGTTAGGGTTAGGGTTAGGGATGAAAGCACATAGGAGAAAGAGATATTCTTGAATAACTTTTTTTGTGAAGGTCGGAGAGACTTGGAAAGTGGTTGCATCTGGACTAATTTGGGTCCTGCGGATCGATTGGTACCATCCCCGAGCTTGTACGACCTTCGGAAGAGGTCGACCGACGAAATTCCCCCAAATCTGAGGAGATATTCTTGAATAACTTTTTTTGTGAAGGTCGGAGAGACTTGCAAGTAGGCTCTACCCCCACTAAATGGGGTAGCGCGCATCGATCGGTACCATCCTTGAGCTTCTCCGACTTTCGGAAGGGTTAGGGTTAGGGTTAGGGATGAAAGCACATAGGAGAAAGAGATATTCTTGAATAACTTTTTTTGTGAAGGTCGGAGAGACTTGCAAGTAGGCTCTACCCCCACTAAATGGGGTTGCGCGCATCGATCGGTACCATCCTTGAGCTTCTCCGACTTTCGGAAGGGTTAGGGTTAGGGTTAGGGATGAAAGCACATAGGAGAAAGAGATATTCTTGAATAACTTTTTTTGTGAAGGTCGGAGAGACTTGGAAAGTGGTTGCATCTGGACTAATTTGGGTCCTGCAGATCGATTGGTACCATCCCCGAGCTTGTACGACCTTCGGAAGAGGTCGACCGACGAAATTCCCCCAAATCTGAGGAGATATTCTTGAATAACTTTTTTTGTGAAGGTCGGAGAGACTTGCAAGTAGGCTCTACCCCCACTAAATGGGGTAGCGCGCATCGATCGGTACCATCCTTGAGCTTCTCCGACTTTCGGAAGGGTTAGGGTTAGGGTTAGGGATGAAAGCACATAGGAGAAAGAGATATTCTTGAATAACTTTTTTTGTGAAGGTTGGAGAGACTTGCAAGTAGGCTCTACCCCCACTAAATGGGGTTGCGCGCATCGATCGGTACCATCCTTGAGCTTCTCCGACTTTCGGAAGGGTTAGGGTTAGGGTTAGGGATGAAAGCACATAGGAGAAAGAGATATTCTTGAATAACTTTTTTTGTGAAGGTCGGAGAGACTTGGAAAGTGGTTGCATCTGGACTAATTTGGGTCCTGCAGATCGATTGGTACCATCCCCGAGCTTGTACGACCTTCGGAAGAGGTCGACCGACGAAATTCCCCCAAATCTGAGGAGATATTCTTGAATAACTTTTTTTGTGAAGGTCGGAGAGACTTGCAAGTAGGCTCTACCCCCACTAAATGGGGTAGCGCGCATCGATCGGTACCATCCTTGAGCTTCTCCGACTTTCGGAAGGGTTAGGGTTAGGGTTAGGGATGAAAGCACATAGGAGAAAGAGATATTCTTGAATAACTTTTTTTGTGAAGGTCGGAGAGACTTGCAAGTAGGCTCTACCCCCACTAAATGGGGTAGCGCGCATCGATCGGTACCATCCTTGAGCTTCTCCGACTTTCGGAAGGGTTAGGGTTAGGGTTAGGGATGAAAGCACATAGGAGAAAGAGATATTCTTGAATAACTTTTTTTGTGAAGGTCGGAGAGACTTGGAAAGTGGTTGCATCTGGACTAATTTGGGTCCTGCAGATCGATTGGTACCATCCCCGAGCTTGTACGACCTTCGGAAGAGGTCGACCGACGAAATTCCCCCAAATCTGAGGAGATATTCTTGAATAACTTTTTTTGTGAAGGTCGGAGAGACTTGCAAGTAGGCTCTACCCCCACTAAATGGGGTAGCGCGCATCGATCGGTACCATCCTTGAGCTTCTCCGACTTTCGGAAGGGTTAGGGTTAGGGTTAGGGATGAAAGCACATAGGAGAAAGAGATATTCTTGAATAACTTTTTTTGTGAAGGTCGGAGAGACTTGCAAGTAGGCTCTACCCCCACTAAATGGGGTAGCGCACATCGATCGGTACCATCCTTGAGCTTCTCCGACTTTCGGAAGGGTTAGGGTTAGGGTTAGGGATGAAAGCACATAGGAGAAAGAGATATTCTTGAATAACTTTTTTTGTGAAGGTCGGAGAGACTTGGAAAGTGGTTGCATCTGGACTAATTTGGGTCCTGCGGATCGATTGGTACCATCCCCGAGCTTGTACGACCTTCGGAAGAGGTCGACCGACGAAATTCCCCCAAATCTGAGGAGATATTCTTGAATAACTTTTTTTGTGAAGGTCGGAGAGACTTGCAAGTAGGCTCTACCCCCACTAAATGGGGTAGCGCGCATCGATCGGTACCATCCTTGAGCTTCTCCGACTTTCGGAAGGGTTAGGGTTAGGGTTAGGGATGAAAGCACATAGGAGAAAGAGATATTCTTGAATAACTTTTTTTGTGAAGGTCGGAGAGACTTGCAAGTAGGCTCTACCCCCACTAAATGGGGTAGCGCGCATCGATCGGTACCATCCTTGAGCTTCTCCGACTTTCGGAAGGGTTAGGGTTAGGGTTAGGGATGAAAGCACATAGGAGAAAGAGATATTCTTGAATAACTTTTTTTGTGAAGGTCGGAGAGACTTGGAAAGTGGTTGCATCTGGACTAATTTGGGTCCTGCAGATCGATTGGTACCATCCCCGAGCTTGTACGACCTTCGGAAGAGGTCGACCGACGAAATTCCCCCAAATCTGAGGAGATATTCTTGAATAACTTTTTTTGTGAAGGTCGGAGAGACTTGCAAGTAGGCTCTACCCCCACTAAATGGGGTAGCGCGCATCGATCGGTACCATCCTTGAGCTTCTCCGACTTTCGGAAGGGTTAGGGTTAGGGTTAGGGATGAAAGCACATAGGAGAAAGAGATATTCTTGAATAACTTTTTTTGTGAAGGTCGGAGAGACTTGCAAGTAGGCTCTACCCCCACTAAATGGGGTAGCGCACATCGATCGGTACCATCCTTGAGCTTCTCCGACTTTCGGAAGGGTTAGGGTTAGGGTTAGGGATGAAAGCACATAGGAGAAAGAGATATTCTTGAATAACTTTTTTTGTGAAGGTCGGAGAGACTTGGAAAGTGGTTGCATCTGGACTAATTTGGGTCCTGCAGATCGATTGGTACCATCCCCGAGCTTGTACGACCTTCGGAAGAGGTCGACCGACGAAATTCCCCCAAATCTGAGGAGATATTCTTGAATAACTTTTTTTGTGAAGGTCGGAGAGACTTGCAAGTAGGCTCTACCCCCACTAAATGGGGTAGCGCGCATCGATCGGTACCATCCTTGAGCTTCTCCGACTTTCGGAAGGGTTAGGGTTAGGGTTAGGGATGAAAGCACATAGGAGAAAGAGATATTCTTGAATAACTTTTTTTGTGAAGGTCGGAGAGACTTGGAAAGTGGTTGCATCTGGACTAATTTGGGTCCTGCGGATCGATTGGTACCATCCCCGAGCTTGTACGACCTTCGGAAGAGGTCGACCGACGAAATTCCCCCAAATCTGAGGAGATATTCTTGAATAACTTTTTTTGTGAAGGTCGGAGAGACTTGCAAGTAGGCTCTACCCCCACTAAATGGGGTAGCGCGCATCGATCGGTACCATCCTTGAGCTTCTCCGACTTTCGGAAGGGTTAGGGTTAGGGTTAGGGATGAAAGCACATAGGAGAAAGAGATATTCTTGAATAACTTTTTTTGTGAAGGTCGGAGAGACTTGCAAGTAGGCTCTACCCCCACTAAATGGGGTAGCGCGCATCGATCGGTACCATCCTTGAGCTTCTCCGACTTTCGGAAGGGTTAGGGTTAGGGTTAGGGATGAAAGCACATAGGAGAAAGAGATATTCTTGAATAACTTTTTTTGTGAAGGTCGGAGAGACTTGGAAAGTGGTTGCATCTGGACTAATTTGGGTCCTGCAGATCGATTGGTACCATCCCCGAGCTTGTACGACCTTCGGAAGAGGTCGACCGACGAAATTCCCCCAAATCTGAGGAGATATTCTTGAATAACTTTTTTTGTGAAGGTCGGAGAGACTTGCAAGTAGGCTCTACCCCCACTAAATGGGGTAGCGCGCATCGATCGGTACCATCCTTGAGCTTCTCCGACTTTCGGAAGGGTTAGGGTTAGGGTTAGGGATGAAAGCACATAGGAGAAAGAGATATTCTTGAATAACTTTTTTTGTGAAGGTCGGAGAGACTTGCAAGTAGGCTCTACCCCCACTAAATGGGGTAGCGCACATCGATCGGTACCATCCTTGAGCTTCTCCGACTTTCGGAAGGGTTAGGGTTAGGGTTAGGGATGAAAGCACATAGGAGAAAGAGATATTCTTGAATAACTTTTTTTGTGAAGGTCGGAGAGACTTGGAAAGTGGTTGCATCTGGACTAATTTGGGTCCTGCAGATCGATTGGTACCATCCCCGAGCTTGTACGACCTTCGGAAGAGGTCGACCGACGAAATTCCCCCAAATCTGAGGAGATATTCTTGAATAACTTTTTTTGTGAAGGTCGGAGAGACTTGCAAGTAGGCTCTACCCCCACTAAATGGGGTAGCGCGCATCGATCGGTACCATCCTTGAGCTTCTCCGACTTTCGGAAGGGTTAGGGTTAGGGTTAGGGATGAAAGCACATAGGAGAAAGAGATATTCTTGAATAACTTTTTTTGTGAAGGTCGGAGAGACTTGCAAGTAGGCTCTACCCCCACTAAATGGGGTAGCGCGCATCGATCGGTACCATCCTTGAGCTTCTCCGACTTTCGGAAGGGTTAGGGTTAGGGTTAGGGATGAAAGCACATAGGAGAAAGAGATATTCTTGAATAACTTTTTTTGTGAAGGTCGGAGAGACTTGGAAAGTGGTTGCATCTGGACTAATTTGGGTCCTGCAGATCGATTGGTACCATCCCTGAGCTTGTACGACCTTCGGAAGAGGTCGACCGACGAAATTCCCCCAAATCTGAGGAGATATTCTTGAATAACTTTTTTTGTGAAGGTCGGAGAGACTTGCAAGTAGGCTCTACCCCCACTAAATGGGGTAGCGCGCATCGATCGGTACCATCCTTGAGCTTCTCCGACTTTCGGAAGGGTTAGGGTTAGGGTTAGGGATGAAAGCACATAGGAGAAAGAGATATTCTTGAATAACTTTTTTTGTGAAGGTCGGAGAGACTTGCAAGTAGGCTCTACCCCCACTAAATGGGGTAGCGCACATCGATCGGTACCATCCTTGAGCTTCTCCGACTTTCGGAAGGGTTAGGGTTAGGGTTAGGGATGAAAGCACATAGGAGAAAGAGATATTCTTGAATAACTTTTTTTGTGAAGGTCGGAGAGACTTGGAAAGTGGTTGCATCTGGACTAATTTGGGTCCTGCGGATCGATTGGTACCATCCTTGAGCTTGTACGACCTTCGGAAGAGGTCGACCGACGAAATTCCCCCAAATCTGAGGAGATATTCTTGAATAACTTTTTTTGTGAAGGTCGGAGAGACTTGCAAGTAGGCTCTACCCCCACTAAATGGGGTAGCGCGCATCGATCGGTACCATCCTTGAGCTTCTCCGACTTTCGGAAGGGTTAGGGTTAGGGTTAGGGATGAAAGCACATAGGAGAAAGAGATATTCTTGAATAACTTTTTTTGTGAAGGTCGGAGAGACTTGCAAGTAGGCTCTACCCCCACTAAATGGGGTTGCGCGCATCGATCGGTACCATCCTTGAGCTTCTCCGACTTTCGGAAGGGTTAGGGTTAGGGATGAAAGCACATAGGAGAAAGAGATATTCTTGAATAACTTTTTTTGTGAAGGTCGGAGAGACTTGAAAAGTGGTTGCATCTGGACTAATTTGGGTCCTGCGGATCGATTGGTACCATCCCCGAGCTTGTACGACCTTCGGAAGAGGTCGACCGACGAAATTCCCCCAAATCTGAGGAGATATTCTTGAATAACTTTTTTTGTGAAGGTCGGAGAGACTTGCAAGTAGGCTCTACCCCCACTAAATGGGGTAGCGCGCATCGATCGGTACCATCCTTGAGCTTCTCCGACTTTCGGAAGGGTTAGGGTTAGGGTTAGGGATGAAAGCACATAGGAGAAAGAGATATTCTTGAATAACTTTTTTTGTGAAGGTCGGAGAGACTTGCAAGTAGGCTCTACCCCCACTAAATGGGGTAGCGCACATCGATCGGTACCATCCTTGAGCTTCTCCGACTTTCGGAAGGGTTAGGGTTAGGGTTAGGGATGAAAGCACATAGGAGAAAGAGATATTCTTGAATAACTTTTTTTGTGAAGGTCGGAGAGACTTGGAAAGTGGTTGCATCTGGACTAATTTGGGTCCTGCGGATCGATTGGTACCATCCTTGAGCTTGTACGACCTTCGGAAGAGGTCGACCGACGAAATTCCCCCAAATCTGAGGAGATATTCTTGAATAACTTTTTTTGTGAAGGTCGGAGAGACTTGCAAGTAGGCTCTACCCCCACTAAATGGGGTAGCGCGCATCGATCGGTACCATCCTTGAGCTTCTCCGACTTTCGGAAGGGTTAGGGTTAGGGTTAGGGATGAAAGCACATAGGAGAAAGAGATATTCTTGAATAACTTTTTTTGTGAAGGTCGGAGAGACTTGCAAGTAGGCTCTACCCCCACTAAATGGGGTTGCGCGCATCGATCGGTACCATCCTTGAGCTTCTCCGACTTTCGGAAGGGTTAGGGTTAGGGATGAAAGCACATAGGAGAAAGAGATATTCTTGAATAACTTTTTTTGTGAAGGTCGGAGAGACTTGAAAAGTGGTTGCATCTGGACTAATTTGGGTCCTGCGGATCGATTGGTACCATCCCCGAGCTTGTACGACCTTCGGAAGAGGTCGACCGACGAAATTCCCCCAAATCTGAGGAGATATTCTTGAATAACTTTTTTTGTGAAGGTCGGAGAGACTTGCAAGTAGGCTCTACCCCCACTAAATGGGGTAGCGCGCATCGATCGGTACCATCCTTGAGCTTCTCCGACTTTCGGAAGGGTTAGGGTTAGGGTTAGGGATGAAAGCACATAGGAGAAAGAGATATTCTTGAATAACTTTTTTTGTGAAGGTCGGAGAGACTTGCAAGTAGGCTCTACCCCCACTAAATGGGGTTGCGCGCATCGATCGGTACCATCCTTGAGCTTCTCCGACTTTCGGAAGGGTTAGGGTTAGGGTTAGGGATGAAAGCACATAGGAGAAAGAGATATTCTTGAATAACTTTTTTTGTGAAGGTCGGAGAGACTTGGAAAGTGGTTGCATCTGGACTAATTTGGGTCCTGCGGATCGATTGGTACCATCCCCGAGCTTGTACGACCTTCGGAAGAGGTCGACCGACGAAATTCCCCCAAATCTGAGGAGATATTCTTGAATAACTTTTTTTGTGAAGGTCGGAGAGACTTGCAAGTAGGCTCTACCCCCACTAAATGGGGTAGCGCGCATCGATCGGTACCATCCTTGAGCTTCTCCGACTTTCGGAAGGGTTAGGGTTAGGGTTAGGGATGAAAGCACATAGGAGAAAGAGATATTCTTGAATAACTTTTTTTGTGAAGGTCGGAGAGACTTGCAAGTAGGCTCTACCCCCACTAAATGGGGTTGCACGCATCGATCGGTACCATCTTTGAGCTTCTCCGACTTTCGGAAGGGTTAGGGTTAGGGTTAGGGATGAAAGCACATAGGAGAAAGAGATATTCTTGAATAACTTTTTTTGTGAAGGTCGGAGAGACTTGGAAAGTGGTTGCATCTGGACTAATTTGGGTCCTGCGGATCGATTGGTACCATCCCCGAGCTTGTACGACCTTCGGAAGAGGTCGACCGACGAAATTCCCCCAAATCTGAGGAGATATTCTTGAATAACTTTTTTTGTTAAGGTCGGAGAGACTTGCAAGTAGGCTCTACCCCCACTAAATGGGGTAGCGCGCATCGATCGGTACCATCCTTGAGCTTCTCCGACTTTCGGAAGGGTTAGGGTTAGGGTTAGGGATGAAAGCACATAGGAGAAAGAGATATTCTTGAATAACTTTTTTTGTGAAGGTCGGAGAGACTTGCAAGTAGGCTCTACCCCCACTAAATGGGGTTGCGCGCATCGATCGGTACCATCCTTGAGCTTCTCCGACTTTCGGAAGGGTTAGGGTTAGGGTTAGGGATGAAAGCACATAGGAGAAAGAGATATTCTTGAATAACTTTTTTTGTGAAGGTCGGAGAGACTTGGAAAGTGGTTGCATCTGGACTAATTTGGGTCCTGCGGATCGATTGGTACCATCCCCGAGCTTGTACGACCTTCGGAAGAGGTCGACCGACGAAATTCCCCCAAATCTGAGGAGATATTCTTGAATAACTTTTTTTGTGAAGGTCGGAGAGACTTGCAAGTAGGCTCTACCCCCACTAAATGGGGTAGCGCGCATCGATCGGTACCATCCTTGAGCTTCTCCGACTTTCGGAAGGGTTAGGGTTAGGGTTAGGGATGAAAGCACATAGGAGAAAGAGATATTCTTGAATAACTTTTTTTGTGAAGGTCGGAGAGACTTGCAAGTAGCTCTACCCCCACTAAATGGGGTTGCGCGCATCGATCGGTACCATCCTTGAGCTTCTCCGACTTTCGGAAGGGTTAGGGTTAGGGTTAGGGATGAAAGCACATAGGAGAAAGAGATATTCTTGAATAACTTTTTTGTGAAGGTCGGAGAGACTTGGAAAGTGGTTGCATCTGGACTAATTTGGGTCCTGCAGATCGATTGGTACCATCCCCGAGCTTGTACGACCTTCGGAAGAGGTCGACCGACGAAATTCCCCCAAATCTGAGGAGATATTCTTGAATAACTTTTTTGTGAAGGTCGGAGAGACTTGCAAGTAGGCTCTACCCCCACTAAATGGGGTAGCGCGCATCGATCGGTACCATCCTTGAGCTTCTCCGACTTTCGGAAGGGTTAGGGTTAGGGTTAGGGATGAAAGCACATAGGAGAAAGAGATATTCTTGAATAACTTTTTTTGTGAAGGTCGGGAGAGACTTGCAAGTAGGCTCTACCCCCACTAAATGGGGTTGCGCGCATCGATCGGTACCATCCTTGAGCTTCTCCGACTTTCGGAAGGGTTAGGGTTAGGGTTAGGGATGAAAGCACATAGGAGAAAGAGATATTCTTGAATAACTTTTTTTGTGAAGGTCGGAGAGACTTGGAAAGTGGTTGCATCTGGACTAATTTGGGTCCTGCAGATCGATTGGTACCATCCCCGAGCTTGTACGACCTTCGGAAGAGGTCGACCGACGAAATTCCCCCAAATCTGAGGAGATATTCTTGAATAACTTTTTTGTGAAGGTCGGAGAGACTGCAAGTAGGCTCTACCCCCACTAAATGGGGTAGCGCGCATCGATCGGTACCATCCTTGAGCTTCTCCGACTTTCGGAAGGGTTAGGGTTAGGGTTAGGGATGAAAGCACATAGGAGAAAGAGATATTCTTGAATAACTTTTTTTGTGAAGGTCGGAGAGACTTGCAAGTAGGCTCTACCCCCACTAAATGGGGTTGCGCGCATCGATCGGTACCATCCTTGAGCTTCTCCGACTTTCGGAAGGGTTAGGGTTAGGGTTAGGGATGAAAGCACATAGGAGAAAGAGATATTCTTGAATAACTTTTTTTGTGAAGGTCGGAGAGACTTGGAAAGTGGTTGCATCTGGACTAATTTGGGTCCTGCAGATCGATTGGTACCATCCCCGAGCTTGTACGACCTTCGGAAGAGGTCGACCGACGAAATTCCCCCAAATCTGAGGAGATATTCTTGAATAACTTTTTTTGTGAAGGTCGGAGAGACTTGCAAGTAGGCTCTACCCCCACTAAATGGGGTAGCGCGCATCGATCGGTACCATCCTTGAGCTTCTCCGACTTTCGGAAGGGTTAGGGTTAGGGTTAGGGATGAAAGCACATAGGAGAAAGAGATATTCTTGAATAACTTTTTTTGTGAAGGTCGGAGAGACTTGCAAGTAGGCTCTACCCCCACTAAATGGGGTTGCGCGCATCGATCGGTACCATCCTTGAGCTTCTCCGACTTTCGGAAGGGTTAGGGTTAGGGTTAGGGATGAAAGCACATAGGAGAAAGAGATATTCTTGAATAACTTTTTTTGTGAAGGTCGGAGAGACTTGGAAAGTGGTTGCATCTGGACTAATTTGGGTCCTGCAGATCGATTGGTACCATCCCCGAGCTTGTACGACCTTCGGAAGAGGTCGACCGACGAAATTCCCCCAAATCTGAGGAGATATTCTTGAATAACTTTTTTTGTGAAGGTCGGAGAGACTTGCAAGTAGGCTCTACCCCCACTAAATGGGGTAGCGCGCATCGATCGGTACCATCCTTGAGCTTCTCCGACTTTCGGAAGGGTTAGGGTTAGGGTTAGGGATGAAAGCACATAGGAGAAAGAGATATTCTTGAATAACTTTTTTTGTGAAGGTCGGAGAGACTTGCAAGTAGGCTCTACCCCCACTAAATGGGGTAGCGCGCATCGATCGGTACCATCCTTGAGCTTCTCCGACTTTCGGAAGGGTTAGGGTTAGGGTTAGGGATGAAAGCACATAGGAGAAAGAGATATTCTTGAATAACTTTTTTTGTGAAGGTCGGAGAGACTTGGAAAGTGGTTGCATCTGGACTAATTTGGGTCCTGCAGATCGATTGGTACCATCCCCGAGCTTGTACGACCTTCGGAAGAGGTCGACCGACGAAATTCCCCCAAATCTGAGGAGATATTCTTGAATAACTTTTTTTGTGAAGGTCGGAGGGACTTGCAAGTAGGCTCTACCCCCACTAAATGGGGTAGCGCGCATCGATCGGTACCATCCTTGAGCTTCTCCGACTTTCGGAAGGGTTAGGGTTAGGGATGAAAGCACATAGGAGAAAGAGATATTCTTGAATAACTTTTTTTGTGAAGGTCGGAGAGACTTGCAAGTAGGCTCTACCCCCACTAAATGGGGTAGCGCCCATCGATCAGTACCATCCTTGAGCTTCTCCGACTTTCGGAAGGGTTAGGGTTAGGGTTAGGGATGAAAGCACATAGGAGAAAGAGATATTCTTGAATAACTTTTTTTGTGAAGGTCGGAGAGACTTGGAAAGTGGTTGCATCTGGACTAATTTGGGTCCTGCGGATCGATTGGTACCATCCCCGAGCTTGTACGACCTTCGGAAGAGGTCGACCGACGAAATTCCCCCAAATCTGAGGAGATATTCTTGAATAACTTTTTTTGTGAAGGTTGGAGAGACTTGCAAGTAGGCTTTACCCCCACTAAATGGGGTAGCGCGCATCGATCGGTACCATCCTTGAGCTTCTCCGACTTTCGGAAGGGTTAGGGTTAGGGTTAGGGATGAAAGCACATAGGAGAAAGAGATATTCTTGAATAACTTTTTTTGTGAAGGTCGGAGAGACTTGCAAGTAGGCTCTACCCCCACTAAATGGGGTAGCGCGCATCGATCGGTACCATCCTTGAGCTTCTCCGACTTTCGGAAGGGTTAGGGTTAGGGTTAGGGATGAAAGCACATAGGAGAAAGAGATATTCTTGAATAACTTTTTTTGTGAAGGTCGGAGAGACTTGGAAAGTGGTTGCATCTGGACTAATTTGGGTCCTGCGGATCGATTGGTACCATCCCCGAGCTTGTACGACCTTCGGAAGAGGTCGACCGACGAAATTCCCCCAAATCTGAGGAGATATTCTTGAATAACTTTTTTTGTGAAGGTCGGAGGGACTTGCAAGTAGGCTCTACCCCCACTAAATGGGGTAGCGCGCATCGATCGGTACCATCCTTGAGCTTCTCCGACTTTCGGAAGGGTTAGGGTTAGGGTTAGGGATGAAAGCACATAGGAGAAAGAGATATTCTTGAATAACTTTTTTTGTGAAGGTCGGAGAGACTTGCAAGTAGGCTCTACCCCCACTAAATGGGGTAGCGCCCATCGATCGGTACCATCCTTGAGCTTCTCCGACTTTCGGAAGGGTTAGGGTTAGGGTTAGGGATGAAAGCACATAGGAGAAAGAGATATTCTTGAATAACTTTTTTTGTGAAGGTCGGAGAGACTTGAAAAGTGGTTGCATCTGGACTAATTTGGGTCCTGCGGATCGATTGGTACCATCCCCGAGCTTGTACGACCTTCGGAAGAGGTCGACCGACGAAATTCCCCCAAATCTGAGGAGATATTCTTGAATAACTTTTTTTGTGAAGGTCAGAGAGACTTGCAAGTAGGCTCTACCCCCACTAAATGGGGTAGCGCGCATCGATCGGTACCATCCTTGAGCTTCTCCGACTTTCGGAAGGGTTAGGGTTAGGGTTAGGGATGAAAGCACATAGGAGAAAGAGATATTCTTGAATAACTTTTTTTGTGAAGGTCGGAGAGACTTGCAAGTAGGCTCTACCCCCACTAAATGGGGTAGCGCGCATCGATCGGTACCATCTTTGAGCTTCTCCGACTTTCGGAAGGGTTAGGGTTAGGGTTAGGGATGAAAGCACATAGGAGAAAGAGATATTCTTGAATAACTTTTTTTGTGAAGGTCGGAGAGACTTGGAAAGTGGTTGCATCTGGACTAATTTGGGTCCTGCGGATCGATTGGTACCATCCCCGAGCTTGTACGACCTTCGGAAGAGGTCGACCGACGAAATTCCCCCAAATCTGAGGAGATATTCTTGAATAACTTTTTTTGTGAAGGTCGGAGAGACTTGCAAGTAGGCTCTACCCCCACTAAATGGGGTAGCGCGCATCGATCGGTACCATCCTTGAGCTTCTCCGACTTTCGGAAGGGTTAGGGTTAGGGTTAGGGATGAAAGAACATAGGAGAAAGAGATATTCTTGAATAACTTTTTTTGTGAAGGTCGGAGAGACTTGCAAGTAGGCTCTACCCCCACTAA
>NW_026870462.1:0-26494 GCF_963576545.1 Limanda limanda
AGTGACATTTGGGATGATGTGTGATGACAAATTCAAGAATTTAACCATTTCTTCCAAAAAAGGCATATCTCCCTGTTTCCAGCGCTTTTCTGACACTTGGGCTGACATGTGATGAAAAAGTCAGAAATCTTAATCAATGCTTCCAAAAAAGGCTTATCTCCCCGTTTCCAGCTGTTTAGTGACATTTGGGATGATGTGTGATGAAATATTCGAGAATTTAACCATTTCTTCCAAAAAAGGCTTATCTCCCTGTTTCCAGCGCTTTTCTGACACTTGGGCTGACATGTGATGAAAAAGTCAGAAATCTTAATCAATGGTTCCAAAAAAGGCGTATCTCCCCGTTTCCAGCTGTTTATTGACATTTGGGATGATGTGTGATGAAAATTCAAGAATTTAACCTTTTCTTCCAAAAAAAGGCAGATCTCCCTGTTTCCAGCGCTTTTCTGACACTGGAGCTGATATGTGATGAAAAAGTCAAAATGTTAACCATTGCTTCCAAAAAAGGCTTATCTCCCCGTTTCCAGCTGTTTAGTGACATTTGGGATGATGTGTGATGAAAAATTCGAGAATTTAACCATTTCTTCCAAAAAAGGCTTATCTCCCTGTTTCCAGCGCTTTTCTGACACTTGGGCTGACATGTGATGAAAAAGTCAGAAATCTTAATCACTGCTTCCAAAAAAGGCTTATCTCCCCGTTTCCAGCTGTTTAGTGACATTTGGGATGATGTGTGATGAAAAATTCAAGAATTTAACCTTTTCTTCCAAAAAAAGGCAGATCTCCCTGTTTCCAGCGCTTTTCTGACACTTGGGCTGATATGTGATGAAAAAGTCAGAAATCTTAATCAATGCTTCCAAAAAAGGCTTATCTCCCCGTTTCCAGCTGTTTAGTGACATTTGGGATGATGTGTGATGAAAAATTCAAGAATTGAACCCTTTCTTCCAAAAAAAGGCAGATCTCCCTGGTTCCAGCGCTTTTCTGACACTGGAGCTGATATGTGATGAAAAAGTCAAAATGTTAACCATTGCTTCCAAAAAAGGCTTATCTCCCCGTTTCCAGCTGTTTAGTGACATTTGGGATGATGTGTGATGAAAAATTCAAGAATTTAACCTTTTCTTCCAAAAAAAGGCAGATCTCCCTGTTTCCAGCGCTTTTCTGACACTTGGGCTGACATGTGATGAAAAAGTCAGAAATCTTAATCAATGCTTCCAAAAAAGGCTTATCTCCCCGTTTCCAGCTGTTTAGTGACATTTGGGATGATGTGTGATGAAAAATTCAAGAATTTAACCATTTCTTCCAAAAAAGGCTTATCTCCCTGTTTCCAGCGCTTTTCTGACACTTGGGCTGACATGTGATGAAAAAAACAGAAATCTTAATCAATGGTTCCAAAAAATGCTTATCTCCCCGTTTCCAGCTTTTTAGTGACATTTGGGATGATGTGTGATGAAAAATTCGAGAATTTAACCATTTCTTCCAAAAAAGGCTTATCTCCCTGTTTCCAGCGCTTTTCTGACACTTGGGCTGACATGTGATGAAAAAGTCAGAAATCTTAATCAATGCTTCCAAAAAAGGCTTATCTCCCCGTTTCCAGCTGTTTAGTGACATTTGGGATGATGTGTGATGACAAATTCAAGAATTTAACCATTTCTTCCAAAAAAGGCTTAGCTCCCTGTTTCCAGCGCTTTTCTGACACTTGGGCTGACATGTGATGAAAAAGTCAGAAATCTTAATCAATGGTTCCAAAAAAGGCTTATCTCCCCGTTTCCAGCTGTTTAGTGACATTTGGGATGATGTGTGATGAAAAATTCAAGAATTTAACCTTTTCTTCCAAAAAAAGGCAGATCTCCCTGTTTCCAGCGCTTTTCTGACACTTGGGCTGACATGTGATGAAAAAGTCAGAAATCTTAATCAATGCTTCCAAAAAAGGCTTATCTCCCCGTTTCCAGCTGTTTAGTGCCATTTGGGATGATGTGTGATGAAAAATTCAAGAATTTAACCTTTTCTTCCAAAAAAAGGCAGATCTCCCTGTTTCCCAGCGCTTTTCTGACACTGGAGCTGATATGTGATGAAAAAGTCAAAATGTTAACCATTGCTTCCAAAAAAGGCTTATCTCCCCGTTTCCAGCTGTTTAGTGACATTTGGGATGATGTGTGATGAAAAATTCAAGAATTTAACCTTTTCTTCCAAAAAAAGGCAGATCTCCCTGTTTCCAGCGCTTTTCTGACACTTGGGCTGACATGTGATGAAAAAGTCAGAAATCTTAATCAATGCTTCCAAAAAAGGCTTATCTCCCCGTTTCCAGCTGTTTAGTGACATTTGGGATGATGTGTGATGAAAAATTCAAGAATTTAACCTTTTCTTCCAAAAAAAGGCAGATCTCCCTGTTTCCAGCGCTTTTCTGACACTTGGGCTGACATGTGATGAAAAAGTCAGAAATCTTAATCAATGCTTCCAAAAAAGGCTTATCTCCCCGTTTCCAGCTGTTTAGTGACATTTGGGATGATGTGTGATGAAAAATTCAAGAATTTAACCATTTCTTCCAAAAAAGGCTTATCTCCCTGTTTCCAGCGCTTTTCGGATACTTGGACTGACATGTGATGAAAAAGTCAGAAATCTTAATCAATGGTTCCAAAAAAGGCTTATCTCCCCGTTTCCGGCTGTTTAGTGACATTTGGGATGATGTGTGATGAAAAATTCAAGAATTTAACCTTTTCTTCCAGCGCTTTTCTGACACTGGAGCTGATATGTGATGAAAAAGTCAAAATGTTGACCATTGCTTCCAAAAAAGGCTTATCTCCCCGTTTCCAGCTGTTTAGTGACATTTGGGATGATGTGTGATGAAAAATTCAAGAATTTAACCTTTTCTTCCAAAAAAAGGCAGATCTCCCTGTTTCCAGCGCTTTTCTGACACTTGGGCTGACATGTGATGAAAAAGTCAGAAATCTTAATCAATGCTTCCAAAAAAGGCTTATCTCCCCGTTTCCAGCTGTTTAGTGACATTTGGGATGATGTGTGATGAAAAATTCAAGAATTTAACCTTTTCTTCCAAAAAAAGGCAGATCTCCCTGTTTCCAGCGCTTTTCTGACACTTGGGCTGACATGTGATGAAAAAGTCAGAAATCTTAATCAATGCTTCCAAAAAAGGCTTATCTCCCCGTTTCCAGCTGTTTAGTGACATTTGGGATGATGTGTGATGAAAAATTCAAGAATTTAACCATTTCTTCCAAAAAAGGCTTATCTCCCTGTTTCCAGCGCTTTTCTGACACTTGGGCTGACATGTGATGAAAAAGTCAGAAATCTTAATCAATGCTTCCAAAAAAGGCTTATCTCCCCGTTTCCAGCTGTTTAGTGACATTTGGGATGATGTGTGATGAAAAATTCAAGAATTTAACCTTTTCTTCCAAAAAAAGGCAGATCTCCCTGTTTCCAGCGCTTTTCAAACACTTGGGCTGACATGTGATGAAAAAGTCAGAAATCTTAATCAATGCTTCCAAAAAAGGCTTATCTCCCCGTTTCCAGCTGTTTAGTGACATTTGGGATGATGTGTGATGAAAAATTCAAGAATTTAACCTTTTCTTCCAAAAAAAGGCAGATCTCCCTGTTTCCAGCGCTTTTCTGACACTTGGGCTGACATGTGATGAAAAAGTCAGAAATCTTAATCAATGCTTCCAAAAAAGGCTTATCTCCCCGTTTCCAGCTGTTTAGTGACATTTGGGATGATGTGTGATGAAAAATTCGAGAATTTAACCATTTCTTCCAAAAAAGGCTTATCTCCCTGTTTCCAGCGCTTTTCTGACACTTGGGCTGACATGTGATGAAAAAGTCAGAAATCTTAATCAATGCTTCCAAAAAAGGCTTATCTCCCTGTTTCCAGCTGTTTAGTGACATTTGGGATGATGTGTGATGAAAAATTCAAGAATTTTACCTTTTCTTCCAAAAAAAGGCAGATCTCCCTGTTTCCAGCGCTTTTCTGACACTGGAGCTGATATGTGATGAAAAAGTCAAAATGTTAACCATTGCTTCCAAAAAAGGCTTATCTCCCCGTTTCCAGCTGTTTAGTGACATTTGGGATGATGTGTGATGACAAATTCAAGAATTTAACCATTTCTTCCAAAAAAGGCAGATCTCCCTGTTTCCAGCGCTTTTCTGACACTTGGGCTGACATGTGATGAAAAAGTCAGAAATCTTAATCAATGCTTCCAAAAAAGGCTTATCTCCCCGTTTCCAGCTGTTTAGTGACATTTGGGATGATGTGTGATGAAAATTCAAGAATTTAACCTTTTCTTCCAAAAAAAGGCAGATCTCCCTGTTTCCAGCGCTTTTCTGACACTGGAGCTGATATGTGATGAAAAAGTCAAAATGTTAACCATTGCTTCCAAAAAAGGCTTATCTCCCCGTTTCCAGCTGTTTAGTGACATTTGGGATGATGTGTGATGACAAATTCAAGAATTTAACCATTTCTTCCAAAAAAGGCTTATCTCCCTGTTTCCAGCGCTTTTCTGACACTTGGGCTGACATGTGATGAAAAAGTCAGAAATCTTAATCAATGGTTCCAAAAAAGGCTTATCTCCCCGTTTCCAGCTGTTTAGTGACATTTGGGATGATGGTTGATGAAAAATTCAAGAATTTAACCTTTTCTTCCAAAAAAAGGCAGATCTCCCTGTTTCCAGCGCTTTTCTGACACTCGAGCTGATATGTGATGAAAAAGTCAAAATGTTAACCATTGCTTCCAAAAAAGGCTTATCTCCCCGTTTCCAGCTGTTTAGTGACATTTGGGATGATGTGTGATGACAAATTCAAGAATTTAACCATTTCTTCCAAAAAAGGCTTATCTCCCTGTTTCCAGCGCTTTTCTGACACTGGAGCTGATATGTGATGAAAAAGTCAAAATGTTAACCATTGCTTCCAAAAAAGGCTTATCTCCCCGTTTCCAGCTGTTTAGTGACATTTGGGATGATGTGTGATGAAAAATTCAAGAATTTAACCTTTTCTTCCAAAAAAAGGCAGATCTCCCTGTTTCCAGCGCTTTTCTGACACTTGGGCTGACATGTGATGAAAAAGTCAGAAATCTTATTCAATGCTTCCAAAAAAGGCTTATCTCCCCGTTTCCAGCTGTTTAGTGACATTTGGGATGATGTGTGATGAAAAATTCAAGAATTTAACCATTTCTTCCAAAAAAGGCTTATCTCCCTGTTTCCAGCGCTTTTCTGACACTTGGGCTGACATGTGATGAAAAAGTCAGAAATCTTAACTAATGGTTCCAAAAAAGGCTTATCTCCCCGTTTCCAGCTGTTTAGTGACATTTGGGATTATGTGTGATGAAAAATTCAAGAATTTAACCTTTTCTTCCAAAAAAAGGCAGATCTCCCTGTTTCCAGCGCTTTTCTGACACTTGGGCTGACAAGTGATGAAAAAGTCAGAAATCTTAATCAATGGTTCCAAAAAAGGCTTATCTCCCCGTTTCCAGCTGTTTAGTGACATTTGGGATGATGTGTGATGAAAAATTCAAGAATTTAACCTTTTCTTCCAAAAAAAGGCAGATCTCCCTGTTTCCAGCGCTTTTCTGACACTGGAGCTGATATGTGATGAAAAAGTCAAAATGTTAACCATTGCTTCCAAAAAAGGCTTATCTCCCCGTTATCCAGCTGTTTAGTGACATTTGGGATGATGTGTGATGAAAAATTCGAGAATTTAACCATTTCTTCCAAAAGAGGCTTATCTCCCTGTTTCCAGCGCTTTTCTGACACTTGGGCTGACATGTGATGAAAAAGTCAGAAATCTTAATCAATGCTTCCAAAAAAGGCTTATCTCCCCGTTTCCAGCTGTTTAGTGACATTTGGGATGATGTGTGATGAAAAATTCAAGAATTTAACCATTTCTTCCAAAAAAGGCTTATCTCCCTGTTTCCAGCGCTTTTCTGACACTTGGGCTGACATGTGATGAAAAAGTCAGAAATCTTAAGCAATGGTTCCAAAAAAGGCTTATCTCCCCGTTTCCAGCTGTTTAGTGACATTTGGGATGATGTGTGATGAAAAATTCAAGAATTTAACCTTTTCTTCCAAAAAAAGGCAGATCTCCCTGTTTCCAGCGCTTTTCTGACACTTGGGCTGACATGTGATGAAAAAGTCAGAAATCTTAATCAATGCTTCCAAAAAAGGCTTATCTCCCCGTTTCCAGCTGTTTAGTGACATTTGGGATGATGTGTGATGAAAAATTCGAGAATTTAACCTTTTCTTCCAAAAAAAGGCAGATCTCCCTGTTTCCAGCGCTTTTCTGACACTGGAGCTGATATGTGATGAAAAAGTCAAAATTTTAACCATTGCTTCCAAAAAAGGCTTATCTCCCCGTTATCCAGCTGTTTAGTGACATTTGGGATGATGTGTGATGAAAAATTCGAGAATTTAACCATTTCTTCCAAAAAAGGCTTATCTCCCTGTTTCCAGCGCTTTTCTGACACTTGGGCTGACATGTGATGAAAAAGTCAGAAATCTTAATCAATGCTTCCAAAAAAGGCTTATCTCCCCGTTTCCAGCTGTTTAGTGACATTTGGGATGATGTGTGATGAAAAATTCAAGAATTTAACCTTTTCTTCCAAAAAAAGGCAGATCTCCCTGTTTCCAGCGCTTTTCTGACACTTGGGCTGATATGTGATGAAAAAGTCAGAAATCTTAATCAATGCTTCCAAAAAAGGCTTATCTCCCCGTTTCCAGCTGTTTAGTGACATTTGGGATGATGTGTGATGAAAAATTCAAGAATTGAACCCTTTCTTCCAAAAAAAGGCAGATCTCCTTGGTTCCAGCGCTTTTCTGACACTGGAGCTGATATGTGATGAAAAAGTCAAAATGTTAACCATTGCTTCCAAAAAAGGCTTATCTCCCCGTTTCCAGCTGTTTAGTGACATTTGGGATGATGTGTGATGAAAAATTCAAGAATTTAACCTTTTCTTCCAAAAAAAGGCAGATCTCCCTGTTTCAAGCGCTTTTCTGACACTTGGGCTGACATGTGATGAAAAAGTCAGAAATCTTAATCAATGCTTCCAAAAAAGGCTTATCTCCCCGTTTCCAGCTGTGTAGTGACATTTGGGATGATGTGTGATGACAAATTCAAGAATTTAACCATTTCTTCCAAAAAAGGCATATCTCCCTGTTTCCAGCGCTTTTCTGACACTTGGGCTGACATGTGATGAAAAAGTCAGAAATCTTAATCAATGCTTCCAAAAAAGGCTTATCTCCCCGTTTCCAGCTGTTTAGTGACATTTGGGATGATGTGTGATGAAATATTCGAGAATTTAACCATTTCTTCCAAAAAAGGCTTATCTCCCTGTTTCCAGCGCTTTTCTGACACTTGGGCTGACATGTGATGAAAAAGTCAGAAATCTTAATCAATGGTTCCAAAAAAGGCGTATCTCCCCGTTTCCAGCTGTTTATTGACATTTGGGATGATGTGTGATGAAAAATTCAAGAATTTAACCTTTTCTTCCAAAAAAAGGCAGATCTCCCTGTTTCCAGCGCTTTTCTGACACTGGAGCTGATATGTGATGAAAAAGTCAAAATGTTAACCATTGCTTCCAAAAAAGGCTTATCTCCCCGTTTCCAGCTGTTTAGTGACATTTGGGATGATGTGTGATGAAAAATTCGAGAATTTAACCATTTCTTCCAAAAAAGGCTTATCTCCCTGTTTCCAGCGCTTTTCTGACACTTGGGCTGACATGTGATGAAAAAGTCAGAAATCTTAATCACTGCTTCCAAAAAAGGCTTATCTCCCCGTTTCCAGCTGTTTAGTGACATTTGGGATGATGTGTGATGAAAAATTCAAGAATTTAACCTTTTCTTCCAAAAAAAGGCAGATCTCCCTGTTTCCAGCGCTTTTCTGACACTTGGGCTGATATGTGATGAAAAAGTCAGAAATCTTAATCAATGCTTCCAAAAAAGGCTTATCTCCCCGTTTCCAGCTGTTTAGTGACATTTGGGATGATGTGTGATGAAAAATTCAAGAATTGAACCCTTTCTTCCAAAAAAAGGCAGATCTCCCTGGTTCCAGCGCTTTTCTGACACTGGAGCTGATATGTGATGAAAAAGTCAAAATGTTAACCATTGCTTCCAAAAAAGGCTTATCTCCCCGTTTCCAGCTGTTTAGTGACATTTGGGATGATGTGTGATGAAAAATTCGAGAATTTAACCATTTCTTCCAAAAAAGGCAGATCTCCCTGTTTCCAGCGCATTTCTGACACTTGGGCTGACATGTGATGAAAAAGTCAGGAATCTTAATCAATGCTTCCAAAAAAGGCTTATCTCCCCGTTTCCAGCTGTTTAGTGACATTTGGGATGATGTTTGATGACAAATTCAAGAATTTAACCATTTCTTCCAAAAAAGGCATATCTCCCTGTTTCCAGCGCTTTTCTGACACTGGAGCTGATATGTGATGAAAAAGTCAAAATGTTAACCATTGCTTCCAAAAAAGGCTTATCTCCCCGTTTCCAGCTGTTTAGTGACATTTGGGATGATGTGTGATGAAAAATTCAAGAATTTAACCTTTTCTTCCAAAAAAAGGCAGATCTCCCTGTTTCCAGCGCTTTTCTGACACTTGGGCTGACATGTGATGAAAAAGTCAGAAATCTTATTCAATGCTTCCAAAAAAGGCTTATCTCCCCGTTTCCAGCTGTTTAGTGACATTTGGGATGATGTGTGATGAAAAATTCAAGAATTTAACCATTTCTTCCAAAAAAGGCTTATCTCCCTGTTTCCAGCGCTTTTCTGACACTTGGGCTGACATGTGATGAAAAAGTCAGAAATCTTAATCAATGGTTCCAAAAAAGGCTTATCTCCCCGTTTCCAGCTGTTTAGTGACATTTGGGATGATGTGTGATGAAAAATTCAAGAATTTAACCTTTTCTTCCAAAAAAAGGCAGATCTCCCTGTTTCCAGCGCTTTTCTGACACTTGGGCTGACATGTGATGAAAAAGTCAGGAATCTTAATCAATGCTTCCAAAAAAGGCTTATCTCCCCGTTTCCAGCTGTTTAGTGACATTTGGGATGATGTGTGATGAAAAATTCAAGAATTTAACCATTTCTTCCAAAAAAGGCATATCTCCCTGTTTCCAGCGCTTTTCTGACACTGGAGCTGATATGTGATGAAAAAGTCAAAATGTTAACCATTGCTTCCAAAAAAGGCTTATCTCCCCGTTTCCAGCTGTTTAGTGACATTTGGGATGATGTGTGATGAAAAATTCAAGAATTTAACCTTTTCTTCCAAAAAAAGGCAGATCTCCCTGTTTCCAGCGCTTTTCTGACACTTGGGCAGACATGTGATGAAAAAGTCAGAAATCTTATTCAATGCTTCCAAAAAAGGCTTATCTCCCCGTTTCCAGCTGTTTAGTGACATTTGGGATGATGTGTGATGAAAAATTCAAGAATTTAACCTTTTCTTCCAAAAAAAGGCAGATCTCCCTGTTTCCAGCGCTTTTCTGACACTTGGGCTGACATGTGATGAAAAAGTCAGAAATCTTAATCAATGGTTCCAAAAAAGGCTTATCTCCCCGTTTCCAGCTGTTTAGTGACATTTGGGATGATGTGTGATGAAAAATTCAAGAATTTAACCTTTTCTTCCAAAAAAAGGCAGATCTCCCTGTTTCCAGCGCTTTTCTGACACTTGGGCTGACATGTGATGAAAAAGTCAGGAATCTTAATCAATGCTTCCAAAAAAGGCTTATCTCCCCGTTTCCAGCTGTTTAGTGACATTTGGGATGATGTGTGATGAAAAATTCAAGAATTTAACCATTTCTTCCAAAAAAGGCATATCTCCCTGTTTCCAGCGCTTTTCTGACACTGGAGCTGATATGTGATGAAAAAGTCAAAATGTTAACCATTGCTTCCAAAAAAGGCTTATCTCCCCGTTTCCAGCTGTTTAGTGACATTTGGGATGATGTGTGATGAAAAATTCAAGAATTTAACCTTTTCTTCCAAAAAAAGGCAGATCTCCCTGTTTCCAGCGCTTTTCTGACACTTGGGCAGACATGTGATGAAAAAGTCAGAAATCTTATTCAATGCTTCCAAAAAAGGCTTATCTCCCCGTTTCCAGCTGTTTAGTGACATTTGGGATGATGTGTGATGAAAAATTCAAGAATTTAACCTTTTCTTCCAAAAAAAGGCAGATCTCCCTGTTTCCAGCGCTTTTCTGACACTTGGGCTGACATGTGATGAAAAAGTCAGAAATCTTAATCAATGGTTCCAAAAAAGGCTTATCTCCCCGTGTCCAGCTGTTTAGTGACATTTGGGATGATGTGTGATGAAAAATTCAAGAATTTAACCTTTTCTTCCAAAAAAAGGCAGATCTCCCTGTTTCCAGCGCTTTTCTGACACTTGGGCTGACATGTGATAAAAAAGTCAGAAATCTTAATCAATGGTTCCAAAAAAGGCTTATCTCCCCGTTTCCAGCTGTTTAGTGACATTTGGGATGATGTGTGATGAAAAATTCAAGAATTTAACCTTTTCTTCCAAGAAAAGGCAGATCTCCCTGTTTCCAGCGCTCTTCTGACACTTGGGCTGACATGTGATGAAAAAGTCAGAAATCTTAATCAATGGTTCCAAAAAAGGCTTATCTCCCCGTTTCCAGCTGTTTACTGACATTTGGGATGATGTGTGATGAAAAATTCAAGAATTTAACCATATCTTCCAAAAAAAGGCAGATCTCCCTGTTTCCAGCGCTTTTCTGACACTGGAGCTGATATGTGATGAAAAAGTCAAAATGTTAACCATTGCTTCCAAAAAAGGCTTATCTCCCCGTTATCCAGCTGTTTAGTGACATTTGGGATGATGTGTGATGAAAAATTCGAGAATTTAACCATTTCTTCCAAAAAAGGCTTATCTCCCTGTTTCCAGCGCTTTTCTGACACTTGGGCTGACATGTGATGAAAAAGTCAGAAATCTTAATCAATGCTTCCAAAAAAGGATTATCTCCCCGTTTCCAGCTGTTTAGTGACATTTGGGATGATGTGTGATGACAAATTCAAGAATTTAACCATTTCTTCCAAAAAAGGCATATCTCCCTGTTTCCAGCGCTTTTCTGACACTGGAGCTGATATGTGATGAAAAAGTCAAAATGTTAACCATTGCTTCCAAAAAAGGCTTATCTCCCCGTTTCCAGCTGTTTAGTGACATTTGGGATGATGTGTGATGAAAAATTCAAGAATTTAACCTTTTCTTCCAAAAAAAGGCAGATCTCCCTGTTTCCAGCGCTTTTCTGACACTTGGGCTGACATGTGATGAAAAAGTCAGAAATCTTATTCAATGCTTCCAAAAAAAGCTTATCTCCCCGTTTCCAGCTGTTTAGTGACATTTGGGATGATGTGTGATGAAAATTTCAAGAATTTAACCATTTCTTCCAAAAAAGGCTTATCTCCCTGTTTCCAGCGCTTTTCTGACACTTGGGCTGACATGTGATGAAAAAGTCAGAAATCTTAATCAATGGTTCCAAAAAAGGCTTATCTCCCCGTTTCCAGCTGTTTAGTGACATTTGGGATGATGTGTGATGAAAAATTCAAGAATTTAACCTTTTCTTCCAAAAAAAGGCAGATCTCCCTGTTTCCAGCGCTTTTCTGACACTTGGGCTGACATGTGATGAAAAAGTCAGAAATCTTAATCAATGCTTCCAAAAAAGGCTTATCTCCCCGTGTCCAGCTGTTTAGTGACATTTGGGATGATGTGTGATGAAAAATTCAAGAATTTAACCTTTTCTTCCAAAAAAAGGCAGATCTCCCTGTTTCCAGCGCTTTTCTGACACTTGGGCTGACATGTGATAAAAAAGTCAGAAATCTTAATCAATGGTTCCAAAAAAGGCTTATCTCCCCGTTTCCAGCTGTTTACTGACATTTGGGATGATGTGTGATGAAAAATTCGAGAATTTAACCATTTCTTCCAAAAAAGGCTTATCTCCCTGTTTCCAGCGCTTTTCTGACACTTGGGCTGACATGTGATGAAAAAGTCAGAAATCTTAATCAATGCTTCCAAAAAAGGCTTATCTCCCCGTTTCCAGCTGTTTAGTGACATTTGGGATGATGTGTGATGACAAATTCAAGAATTTAACCATTTCTTCCAAAAAAGGCATATCTCCCTGTTTCCAGCGCTTTTCTGACACTTGGGCTGACATGTGATGAAAAAGTCAGAAATCTTAATCAATGCTTCCAAAAAAGGCTTATCTCCCCGTTATCCAGCTGTTTAGTGACATTTGGGATGATGTGTGATGAAAAATTCGAGAATTTAACCATTTCTTCCAAAAAAGGCTTATCTCCCTGTTTCCAGCGCTTTTCTGACACTTGGGCTGACATGTGATGAAAAAGTCAGAAATCTTAATCAATGCTTCCAAAAAAGGCTTATCTCCCCGTTTCCAGCTGTTTAGTGACATTTGGGATGATGTGTGATGACAAATTCAAGAATTTAACCATTTCTTCCAAAAAAGGCATATCTCCCTGTTTCCAGCGCTTTTCTGACACTTGGGCTGACATGTGATGAAAAAGTCAGAAATCTTAATCAATGCTTCCAAAAATGGCTTATCTCCCCGTTTCCAGCTGTTTAGTGACATTTGGGATGATGTGTGATGAAAAATTCGAGAATTTAACCATTTCTTCCAAAAAAGGCTTATCTCCCTGTTTCCAGCGCTTTTCTGACACTTGGGCTGACATGTGATGAAAAAGTCAGAAATCTTAATCACTGCTTCCAAAAAAGGCTTATCTCCCCGTTTCCAGCTGTTTAGTGACATTTGGGATGATGTGTGATGAAAAATTCAAGAATTTAACCTTTTCTTCCAAAAAAAGGCAGATCTCCCTGTTTCCAGCGCTTTTCTGACACTTGGGCTGACATGTGATGAAAAAGTCAGAAATCTTATTCAATGCTTCCAAAAAATGGCTTTTCTCCCCGTTTCCAGCTGTTTAGTGACATTTGGGATGATGTGTGATGAAAAATTCAAGAATTTAACCATTTCTTCCAAAAAAGGCTTATCTCCCTGTTTCCAGCGCTTTTCTGACACTTGGGCTGACATGTGATGAAAAAGGCAGAAATCTTAATCAATGGTTCCAAAAAAGGCTTATCTCCCCGTTTCCAGCTGTTTAGTGACATTTGGGATGATGTGTGATGAAAAATTCAAGAATTTAACCTTTTCTTCCAAAAAAAGGCAGATCTCCCTGTTTCCAGCGCTTTTCTGACACTTGGGCTGACATGTGATGAAAAAGTCAGAAATCTTAATCAATGGTTCCAAAAAAGGCTTATCTCCCCGTTTCCAGCTGTTTAGTGACATTTGGGATGATGTGTGATGAAAAATTCAAGAATTTAACCTTTTCTTCCAAAAAAAGGCAGATCTCCCTGTTTCCAGCGCTTTTTTGACACTGGAGCTGATATGTGATGAAAAAGTCAAAATGTTAATCAATGGTTCCAAAAAAGGCTTATCTCCCCGTTATCCAGCTGTTTAGTGACATTTGGGATGATGTGTGATGAAAAATTCGAGAATTTAACCATTTCTTCCAAAAAAGGCTTATCTCCCTGTTTCCAGCGCTTTTCTGACACTTGGGCTGACATGTGATGAAAAAGTCAGACATCTTAATCAATGCTTCCAAAAAAGGCTTATCTCCCCGTTTCCAGCTGTTTAGTGACATTTGGGATGATGTGTGATGACAAATTCAAGAATTTAACCATTTCTTCCAAAAAAGGCTTATCTCCCTGTTTCCAGCGCTTTTCTGACACTGGAGCTGATATGTGATGAAAAAGTCAAAATGTTAACCATTGCTTCCAAAAAAGGCTTATCTCCCCGTTTCCAGCTGTTTAGTGACATTTGGGATGATGTGTGATGAAAAATTCAAGAATTTAACCTTTTCTTCCAAAAAAAGGCAGATCTCCCTGTTTCCAGCGCTTTTCTGACACTTGGGCTGACATGTGATGAAAAAGTCAGAAATCTTAATCAATGGTTACAAAAAAGGCTTATCTCCCCGTTTCCAGCTGTTTAGTGACATTTGGGATGATGTGTGATGAAAAATTCAAGAATTTAACCTTTTCTTCCAAAAAAAGGCAGATCTCCCTGTTTCCAGCGCTTTTCTGACACTTGGGCTGACATGTGATGAAAAAGTCAGAAATCTTAATCAATGGTTCCAAAAAAGGCTTATCTCCCCGTTTCCAGCTGTTTAGTGACATTTGGGATGATGTGTGATGAAAAATTCAAGAATTTAACCTTTTCTTCCAAAAAAAGGCAGATCTCCCTGTTTCCAGCGCTTTTCTGACACTGGAGCTGATTTGTGATGAAAAAGTCAAAATGTTAACCATTGCTTCCAAAAAAGGCTTATCTCCCCGTTATCCAGCTGTTTAGTGACATTTGTGATGATGTGTGATGAAAAATTCGAGAATTTAACCATTTCTTCCAAAAAAGGCTTATCTCCCTGTTTCCAGCGCTTTTCTGACACTTGGGCTGACATGTGATGAAAAAGTCAGAAATCTTAATCAATGCTTCCAAAAAAGGCTTATCTCCCCGTTTCCAGCTGTTTAGTGACATTTGGGATGATGTGTGATGAAAAATTCAAGAATTTAACCTTTTCTTCCAAAAAAAGGCAGATCTCCCTGTTTCCAGCGCTTTTCTGACACTGGAGCTGATATGTGATGAAAAAGTCAAAATGTTAACCATTGCTTCCAAAAAAGGCTTATCTCCCCGTTTCCAGCTGTTTAGTGACATTTGGGATGATGTGTGATGACAAATTCAAGAATTTAACCATTTCTTCCAAAAAAGGCTTATCTCCCTGTTTAAAGCGCTTTTCTGACACTGGAGCTGATATGTGATGAAAAAGTCAAAATGTTAACCATTGCTTCCAAAAAAGGCTTATCTCCCCGTTTCCAGCTGTTTAGTGACATTTGGGATGATGTGTGATGAAAAATTCAAGAATTTAACCTTTTCTTCCAAAAAAAGGCAGATCTCCCTGTTTCCAGCGCTTTTCTGACACTTGGGCTGACATGTGATGAAAAAGTCAGAAATCTTAATCAATGCTTCCAAAAAAGGCTTATCTCCCCGTTTCCAGCTGTTTAGTGCCATTTGGGATGATGTGTGATGAAAAATTCAAGAAATTTAACCTTTTCTTCCAAAAAAAGGCAGATCTCCCTGTTTCCAGCGCTTTTCTGACACTGGAGCTGATATGTGATGAAAAAGTCAAAATGTTAACCATTGCTTCCAAAAAAGGCTTATCTCCCCGTTTCCAGCTGTTTAGTGACATTTGGGATGATGTGTGATGACAAATTCAAGAATTTAACCATTTCTTCCAAAAAAGGCTAATCTCCCTGTTTCCAGCGCTTTTCTGACACTTGGGCTGACATGTGATGAAAAAGTCAGAAATCTTAATCAATGGTTCCAAAAAAGGCTTATCTCCCCGTTTCCAGCTGTTTAGTGACATTTGGGATGATTTGTGATGAAAAATTCAAGAATTTAACCTTTTCTTCCAAAAAAAGGCAGATCTCCCTGTTTCCAGCGCTTTTCTGACACTTGGGCTGACATGTGATGAAAAAGTCAGAAATCTTAATCAATGCTTCCAAAAAAGGCTTATCTCCCCGTTTCCAGCTGTTTAGTGACATTTGGGATGATGTGTGATGAAAAATTCAAGAATTTAACCTTTTCTTCCAAAAAAAGGCAGATCTCCCTGTTTCCAGCGCTTTTCTGACACTTGGGCTGACATGTGATGAAAAAGTCAGAAATCTTAATCAATGCTTCCAAAAAAGGCTTATCTCCCCGTTTCCAGCTGTTTAGTGACATTTGGGATGATGTGTGATGAAAAATTCGAGAATTTAACCATTTCTTCCAAAAAAGGCTTGTCTCCCTGTTTCCAGCGCTTTTCTGACACTTGGGCTGAAATGTGATGAAAAAGTCAGAAATCTTAATCAATGCTTCCAAAAAAGGCTTATCTCCCCGTTTCCAGCTGTTTAGTGACATTTGGGATGATGGTTGATGAAAAATTCAAGAATTTAACCTTTTCTTCCAAAAAAAGGCAGATCTCCCTGTTTCCAGCGCTTTTCTGACACTGGAGCTGATATGTGATGAAAAAGTCAAAATGTTAACCATTGCTTCCAAAAAAGGCTTATCTCCCCGTTTCCAGCTGTTTAGTGACATTTGGGATGATGTGTGATGACAAATTCAAGAATTTAACCATTTCTTCCAAAAAAGGCAGATCTCCCTGTTTCCAGCGCTTTTCTGACACTTGGGCTGACATGTGATGAAAAAGTCAGAAATCTTAATCAATGCTTCCAAAAAAGGCTTATCTCCCCGTTTCCAGCTGTTTAGTGACATTTGGGATGATGTGTGATGAAAAATTCAAGAATTTAACCATTTCTTCCAAAAAAGGCTTATCTCCCTGTTTCCAGCGCTTTTCTGACACTTGGGCTGACATGTGATGAAAAAGTCAGAAATCTTAATCAATGGTTCCAAAAAAGGCTTATCTCCCCGTTTCCAGCTTTTTAGTGACATTTGGGATGATGTGTGATGAAAAATTCGAGAATTTAACCATTTCTTCCAAAAAAGGCTTATCTCCCTGTTTCCAGCGCTTTTCTGACACTTGGGCTGACATGTGATGAAAAAGTCAGAAATCTTAATCAATGCTTCCAAAAAAGGCTTATCTCCCCGTTTCCAGCTGTTTAGTGACATTTGGGATGATGTGTGATGAAAAATTCAAGAATTAAACCTTTTCTTCCAAAAAAAGGCAGATCTCCCTGTTTCCAGCGCTTTTCTGACACTTGGGCTGACATGTGATGAAAAAGTCAGAAATCTTAATCAATGCTTCAAAAAAAGGCTTATCTCCCCGTTTCCAGCTGTTTAGTGACATTTGGGATGATGTGTGATGAAAAATTCAAGAATTTAACCTTTTCTTCCAAAAAAAGGCAGATCTCCCTGTTTCCAGCGCTTTTCTGACACTTGGGCTGACATGTGATGAAAAAGTCAGAAATCTTAATCAATGCTTCCAAAAAAGGCTTATCTCCCCGTTTCCAGCTGTTTAGTGACATTTGGGATGATGTGTGATGAAAAATTCAAGAATTTAACCATTTCTTCCAAAAAAGGCTTATCTCCCTGTTTCCAGCGCTTTTCTGACACTTGGGCTGACATGTGATGAAAAAGTCAGAAATCTTAATCAATGGTTCCAAAAAAGGCTTATCTCCCCGTTTCCAGCTTTTTAGTGACATTTGGGATGATGTGTGATGAAAAATTCGAGAATTTAACCATTTCTTCCAAAAAAGGCTTATCTCCCTGTTTCCAGCGCTTTTCTGACACTGGAGCTGATATGTGATGAAAAAGTCAAAATGTTAACCATTGCTTCCAAAAAAGGCTTATCTCCCCGTTTCCAGCTGTTTAGTGACATTTGGGATGATGTGTGATGAAAAATTCAAGAATTTAACCTTTTCTTCCAAAAAAAGGCAGATCTCCCTGTTTCCAGCGCTTTTCTGACACTTGGGCTGACATGTGATGAAAAAGTCAGAAATCTTAATCAATGCTTCCAAAAAAGGCTTATCTCCCCGTTTCCAGCTGTTTAGTGCCATTTGGGATGATGTGTGATGAAAAATTCAAGAATTTAACCTTTTCTTCCAAAAAAAGGCAGATTTCCCTGTTTCCAGCGCTTTTCTGACACTGGAGCTGATATGTGATGAAAAAGTCAAAATGTTAACCATTGCTTCCAAAAAAGGCTTATCTCCCCGTTTCCAGCTGTTTAGTGACATTTGGGATGATGTGTGATGAAAAATTCAAGAATTTAACCTTTTCTTCCAAAAAAAGGCAGATCTCCCTGTTTCCAGCGCTTTTCTGACACTTGGGCTGACATGTGATGAAAAAGTCAGAAATCTTAATCAATGCTTCCAAAAAAGGCTTATCTCCCCGTTTCCAGCTGTTTAGTGCCATTTGGGATGATGTGTGATGAAAAATTCAAGAAATTTAACCTTTTCTTCCAAAAAAAGGCAGATCTCCCTGTTTCCAGCGCTTTTCTGACACTGGAGCTGATATGTGATGAAAAAGTCAAAATGTTAACCATTGCTTCCAAAAAAGGCTTATCTCCCCGTTTCCAGCTGTTTAGTGACATTTGGGATGATGTGTGATGACAAATTCAAGAATTTAACCATTTCTTCCAAAAAAGGCTAATCTCCCTGTTTCCAGCGCTTTTCTGACACTTGGGCTGACATGTGATGAAAAAGTCAGAAATCTTAATCAATGGTTCCAAAAAAGGCTTATCTCCCCGTTTCCAGCTGTTTAGTGACATTTGGGATGATTTGTGATGAAAAATTCAAGAATTTAACCTTTTCTTCCAAAAAAAGGCAGATCTCCCTGTTTCCAGCGCTTTTCTGACACTTGGGCTGACATGTGATGAAAAAGTCAGAAATCTTAATCAATGCTTCCAAAAAAGGCTTATCTCCCCGTTTCCAGCTGTTTAGTGACATTTGGGATGATGTGTGATGAAAAATTCAAGAATTTAACCTTTTCTTCCAAAAAAAGGCAGATCTCCCTGTTTCCAGCGCTTTTCTGACACTTGGGCTGACATGTGATGAAAAAGTCAGAAATCTTAATCAATGCTTCCAAAAAAGGCTTATCTCCCCGTTTCCAGCTGTTTAGTGACATTTGGGATGATGTGTGATGAAAAATTCGAGAATTTAACCATTTCTTCCAAAAAAGGCTTATCTCCCTGTTTCCAGCGCTTTTCTGACACTTGGGCTGAAATGTGATGAAAAAGTCAGAAATCTTAATCAATGCTTCCAAAAAAGGCTTATCTCCCCGTTTCCAGCTGTTTAGTGACATTTGGGATGATGGTTGATGAAAAATTCAAGAATTTAACCTTTTCTTCCAAAAAAAGGCAGATCTCCCTGTTTCCAGCGCTTTTCTGACACTGGAGCTGATATGTGATGAAAAAGTCAAAATGTTAACCATTGCTTCCAAAAAAGGCTTATCCCCCCGTTTCCAGCTGTTTAGTGACATTTGGGATGATGTGTGATGACAAATTCAAGAATTTAACCATTTCTTCCAAAAAAGGCAGATCTCCCTGTTTCCAGCGCTTTTCTGACACTTGGGCTGACATGTGATGAAAAAGTCAGAAATCTTAATCAATGCTTCCAAAAAAGGCTTATGTCCCCGTTTCCAGCTGTTAAGTGACATTTGGGATGATGTGTGATGAAAAATTCAAGAATTTAACCTTTTCTTCCAAAAAAAGGCAGATCTCCCTGTTTCCAGCGCTTTTCTGACACTTGAGCTGATATGTGATGAAAAAGTCAAAATGTTAACCATTGCTTCCAAAAAAGCTTATCTCCCCGTTTCCAGCTGTTTAGTGACATTTGGGATGATGTGTGATGACAAATTCAAGAATTTAACCATTTCTTCCAAAAAAGGCTTATCTCCCTGTTTCCAGCGCTTTTCTGACACTTGGGCTGACATGTGATGAAAAAGTCAGAAATCTTAATCAATGGTTCCAAAAAAGGCTTATCTCCCCGTTTCCAGCTGTTTAGTGACATTTGGGATGATGTGTGATGAAAAATTCAAGAATTTAACCTTTTCTTCCAAAAAAAGGCAGATCTCCCTGTTTCCAGCGCTTTTCTGACACTTGGGCTGACATGTGATGAAAAAGTCAGAAATCTTAATCAATGCTTCCAAAAAAGGCTTATCTACCCGTTTCCAGCTGTTTAGTGACATTTGGGATGATGTGTGATGAAAAATTCAAGAATTTAACCTTTTCTTCCAAAAAAAGGCAGATCTCCCTGTTTCCAGCGCTTTTCTGACACTTGGGCTGACATGTGATGAAAAAGTCAGAAATCTTAATCAATGCTTCCAAAAAAGGCTTATCTCCCCGTTTCCAGCTGTTTAGTGACATTTGGGATGATGTGTGATGAAAAATTCAAGAATTTAACCATTTCTTCCAAAAAAAGGCTTATCTCCCTGTTTCCAGCGCTTTTCTGACACTTGGGCTGACATGTGATGAAAAAGTCAGAAATCTTAATCAATGCTTCCAAAAAAGCCTTATCTCCCCGTTTCCAGCTGTTTAGTGACATTTGGGATGATGTGTGATATAAAATTCAAGAATTTAACCATTTCTTCCAAAAAAGGCTTATCTCCCTGTTTCCAGCGCTTTTCTGACACTTGGGCTGACATGTCATGAAAAAGTCAGAAATCTTAATTACTGCCTCCAAAAAAGGCTTATCTCCCCGTTTCCAGCTGTTTAGTGACATTTGGGATGATGTGTGATGAAAAATTCAAGAATTTAACCTTTTCTTCCAAAAAAAGGCAGATCTCCCTGTTTCCAGCGCTTTTCTGACACTTGGGCTGACATGTGATGAAAAAGTCAGAAATCTTAATCAATGCTTCCAAAAAAGGCTTATCTCCCCGTTTCCAGCTGTTTAGTGACATTTGGGATGATGTGTGATGAAAAATTCAAGAATTTAACCTTTTCTTCCAAAAAAAGGCAGATCTCCCTGTTTCCAGCGCTTTTCTGACACTGGGGCTGACATGTGATGAAAAAGTCAGAAATCTTAATCAATGCTTCCAAAAAAGGCTTATCTCCCCGTTTCCAGCTGTTTAGTGACATTTGGGATGATGTGTGATGAAAAATTCAAGGAATTAACCATTTCTTCCAAAAGAGGCTTATCTCCCTGTTTCCAGCGCTTTTCTGACACTTGGACTGACATGTGATGAAAAAGTCAGAAATCTTAATCAATGGTTCCAAAAAAGGCTTATCTCCCCGTTTCCAGCTGTTTAGTGACATTTGGGATGATGTGTGATGAAAAATTCGAGAATTTAACCATTTCTTCCAAAAAAGGCTTATCTCCCTGTTTCCAGCGCTTTTCTGACACTTGGGCTGACATGTGATGAAAAAGTCAGAAATCTTAATCAATGCTTCCAAAAAAGGCTTATTTCCCCGTTTCCAGCTGTTTAGTGACATTTGGGATGATGTGTGATGAAAAATTCAAGAATTTAACCTTTTCTTCCAAAAAAAGGCAGATCTCCCTGTTTCCAGCGCTTTTCTGACACTGGAGCTGATATGTGATGAAAAAGTCAAAATGTTAACCATTGCTTCCAAAAAAGGCTTATCTCCCCGTTTCCAGCTGTTTAGTGACATTTGGGATGATGTGTGATGAAAAATTCAAGAATTTAACCTTTTCTTCCAAAAAAAGGCAGATCTCCCTGTTTCCAGCGCTTTTCTGACACTTGGGCTGACATGTGATGAAAAAGTCAGAAATCTTAATCAATGCTTCCAAAAAAGGCTTATCTCCCCGTTTCCAGCTGTTTAGTGACATTTGGGATGATGTGTGATGAAAAATTCAAGAATTTAACCTTTTCTTCCAAAAAAAGGCAGATCTCCCTGTTTCCAGCGCTTTTCTGACACTTGGGCTGACATGTGATGAAAAAGTCAGAAATCTTAATCAATGCTTCCAAAAAAGGCTTATCTCCCCGTTTCCAGCTGTTTAGTGACATTTGGGATGATGTGTGATGAAAAATTCAAGAATTTAACCATTTCTTCCAAAAAAAGGCTTATCTCCCTGTTTCCAGCGCTTTTCTGACACTTGGGCTGACATGTGATGAAAAAGTCAGAAATCTTAATCAATGCTTCCAAAAAAGCCTTATCTCCCCGTTTCCAGCTGTTTAGTGACATTTGGGATGATGTGTGATATAAAATTCAAGAATTTAACCATTTCTTCCAAAAAAGGCTTATCTCCCTGTTTCCAGCGCTTTTCTGACACTTGGGCTGACATGTCATGAAAAAGTCAGAAATCTTAATTACTGCCTCCAAAAAAGGCTTATCTCCCCGTTTCCAGCTGTTTAGTGACATTTGGGATGATGTGTGATGAAAAATTCAAGAATTTAACCTTTTCTTCCAAAAAAAGGCAGATCTCCCTGTTTCCAGCGCTTTTCTGACACTTGGGCTGACATGTGATGAAAAAGTCAGAAATCTTAATCAATGCTTCCAAAAAAGGCTTATCTCCCCGTTTCCAGCTGTTTAGTGACATTTGGGATGATGTGTGATGAAAAATTCAAGAATTTAACCTTTTCTTCCAAAAAAAGGCAGATCTCCCTGTTTCCAGCGCTTTTCTGACACTGGGGCTGACATGTGATGAAAAAGTCAGAAATCTTAATCAATGCTTCCAAAAAAGGCTTATCTCCCCGTTTCCAGCTGTTTAGTGACATTTGGGATGATGTGTGATGAAAAATTCAAGAATTTAACCATTTCTTCCAAAAGAGGCTTATCTCCCTGTTTCCAGCGCTTTTCTGACACTTGGACTGACATGTGATGAAAAAGTCAGAAATCTTAATCAATGGTTCCAAAAAAGGCTTATCTCCCCGTTTCCAGCTGTTTAGTGACATTTGGGATGATGTGTGATGAAAAATTCGAGAATTTAACCATTTCTTCCAAAAAAGGCTTATCTCCCTGTTTCCAGCGCTTTTCTGACACTTGGGCTGACATGTGATGAAAAAGTCAGAAATCTTAATCAATGCTTCCAAAAAAGGCTTATTTCCCCGTTTCCAGCTGTTTAGTGACATTTGGGATGATGTGTGATGAAAAATTCAAGAATTTAACCTTTTCTTCCAAAAAAAGGCAGATCTCCCTGTTTCCAGCGCTTTTCTGACACTGGAGCTGATATGTGATGAAAAAGTCAAAATGTTAACCATTGCTTCCAAAAAAGGCTTATCTCCCCGTTTCCAGCTGTTTAGTGACATTTGGGATGATGTGTGATGAAAAATTCAAGAATTTAACCTTTTCTTCCAAAAAAAGGCAGATCTCCCTGTTTCCAGCGCTTTTCTGACACTTGGGCTGACATGTGATGAAAAAGTCAGAAATCTTATTCAATGCTTCCAAAAAATGGCTTTTCTCCCCGTTTCCAGCTGTTTAGTGACATTTGGGATGATGTGTGATGAAAAATTCAAGAATTTAACCATTTCTTCCAAAAAAGGCTTATCTCCCTGTTTCCAGCGCTTTTCTGACACTTGGGCTGACATGTGATGAAAAAGGCAGAAATCTTAATCAATGGTTCCAAAAAAGGCTTATCTCCCCGTTTCCAGCTGTTTAGTGACATTTGGGATGATGTGTGATGAAAAATTCAAGAATTTAACCTTTTCTTCCAAAAAAAGGCAGATCTCCCTGTTTCCAGCGCTTTTCTGACACTTGGGCTGACATGTGATGAAAAAGTCAGAAATCTTAATCAATGGTTCCAAAAAAGGCTTATCTCCCCGTTTCCAGCTGTTTAGTGACATTTGGGATGATGTGTGATGAAAAATTCAAGAATTTAACCTTTTCTTCCAAAAAAGGCAGATCTCCCTGTTTCCAGCGCTTTTTTGACACTGGAGCTGATATGTGATGAAAAAGTCAAAATGTTAATCAATGGTTCCAAAAAAGGCTTATCTCCCCGTTATCCAGCTGTTTAGTGACATTTGGGATGATGTGTGATGAAAAATTCGAGAATTTAACCATTTCTTCCAAAAAAGGCTTATCTCCCTGTTTCCAGCGCTTTTCTGACACTTGGGCTGACATGTGATGAAAAAGTCAGACATCTTAATCAATGCTTCCAAAAAAGGCTTATCTCCCCGTTTCCAGCTGTTTAGTGACATTTGGGATGATGTGTGATGACAAATTCAAGAATTTAACCATTTCTTCCAAAAAAGGCTTATCTCCCTGTTTCCAGCGCTTTTCTGACACTGGAGCTGATATGTGATGAAAAAGTCAAAATGTTAACCATTGCTTCCAAAAAAGGCTTATCTCCCCGTTTCCAGCTGTTTAGTGACATTTGGGATGATGTGTGATGAAAAATTCAAGAATTTAACCTTTTCTTCCAAAAAAAGGCAGATCTCCCTGTTTCCAGCGCTTTTCTGACACTTGGGCTGACATGTGATGAAAAAGTCAGAAATCTTAATCAATGGTTACAAAAAAGGCTTATCTCCCCGTTCCAGCTGTTTAGTGACATTTGGGATGATGTGTGATGAAAAATTCAAGAATTTAACCTTTTCTTCCAAAAAAAGGCAGATCTCCCTGTTTCCAGCGCTTTTCTGACACTTGGCTGACATGTGATGAAAAAGTCAGAAATCTTAATCAATGGTTCCAAAAAAGGCTTATCTCCCCGTTTCCAGCTGTTTAGTGGACATTTGGGATGATGTGTGATGAAAAATTCAAGAATTTAACCTTTTCTTCCAAAAAAAGGCAGATCTCCCTGTTTCCAGCGCTTTTCTGACACTGGAGCTGATTTGTGATGAAAAAGTCAAAATGTTAACCATTGCTTCCAAAAAAGGCTTATCTCCCCGTTATCCAGCTGTTTAGTGACATTTGTGATGATGTGTGATGAAAAATTCGAGAAATTTAACCATTTCTTCCAAAAAAGGCTTATCTCCCTGTTTCCAGCGCTTTTCTGACACTTGGGCTGACATGTGATGAAAAAGTCCAGAAATCTTAATCAATGCTTCCAAAAAAGCTTATCTCCCCGTTTCCCAGCTGTTTAGTGACATTTGGGATGATGTGTGATGAAAAATCAAGAATTTAACCTTTTCTTCCAAAAAAAGGCAGATCTCCCTGTTTCCAGCGCTTTTCTGACACTGGAGCTGATATGTGATGAAAAGTCAAAATGTTAACCATTGCTTCCAAAAAAGGCTTATCTCCCCGTTTCCAGCTGTTTAGTGACATTTGGGATGATGTGTGATGACAAATTCAAGAATTTAACCATTTCTTCCAAAAAGGCTTATCTCTCCCTGTTTAAAGCGCTTTTCTGACACTGGAGCTGATATGTGATGAAAAGTCAAAATGTTAACCATTGCTTCCAAAAAAGGCTTATCTCCCCGTTTTCCAGCTGTTTAGTGACATTTGGGATGATGTGTGATGAAAAATTCAAGAATTTAACCTTTCTTCCAAAAAAAGGCAGATCTCCCTGTTTCCAGCGCTTTTCTGACACTTGGGCTGACATGTGATGAAAAAGTCAGAAATCTTAATCAATGCTTCCAAAAAAGGCTTATCTCCCCGTTTCCAGCTGTTTAGTGCCATTTGGGATGATGTGTGATGAAAAATTCAAGAAATTTAACCTTTTTCTTCCAAAAAAAAGGCAGATCTCCCTGTTTCCAGCGCTTTTCTGACACTGGAGCTGATATGTGATGAAAAAGTCAAAATGTTAACCATTGCTTCCAAAAAAGGCTTATCTCCCCGTTTCCAGCTGTTTAGTGACATTTGGGATGATGTGTGATGACAAATTCAAGAATTTAACCATTTCTTCCAAAAAAGGCTAATCTCCCTGTTTCCAGCGCTTTTCTGACACTTGGGCTGACATGTGATGAAAAAGTCAGAAATCTTAATCAATGGTTCCAAAAAAGGCTTATCTCCCCGTTTCCAGCTGTTTAGTGACATTTGGGATGATTTGTGATGAAAAATTCAAGAATTTAACCTTTCTTCCAAAAAAAGGCAGATCTCCCTGTTCCAGCGCTTTTCTGACACTTGGGCTGACATGTGATGAAAAAGTCAGAAATCTTAATCAATGCTTCCAAAAAAGGCTTATCTCCCCGTTTCCAGCTGTTTAGTGACATTTGGGATGATGTGTGATGAAAAATTCAAGAATTTAACCTTTTCTTCCAAAAAAGGCAGATCTCCCTGTTTCCAGCGCTTTTCTGACACTTGGCTGACATGTGATGAAAAAGTCAGAAATCTTAATCAATGCTTCCAAAAAGGCTTATCTCCCCCGTTTCCAGCTGTTTAGTGACATTTGGGATGATGTGTGATGAAAAATTCGAGAATTTAACCATTTCTTCCAAAAAAGGCTTATCTCCCTGTTCCAGCGCTTTTCTGACACTTGGG
This sequence comes from Limanda limanda, assembly GCF_963576545.1. Classification (NCBI taxonomy): domain Eukaryota; kingdom Metazoa; phylum Chordata; class Actinopteri; order Pleuronectiformes; family Pleuronectidae; genus Limanda; species Limanda limanda. The sequence continues at coordinate 25,794 of NW_026870462.1, forward strand.
CTGAAATGTGATGAAAAAGTCAGAAAATCTTAATCAATGCTTCCAAAAAAGGCTTATCTCCCCGTTTCCAGCTGTTTAGTGACATTTGGGATGATGGTTGATGAAAAATTCAAGAATTTAACCTTTTCTTCCAAAAAAAAGGCAGATCTCCCTGTTTCCAGCGCTTTTCTGACACTGGAGCTGATATGTGATGAAAAAGTCAAAATGTTAACCATTGCTTCCAAAAAAGGCTTATCTCCCCGTTTCCAGCTGTTTAGTGACATTTGGGATGATGTGTGATGACAAATTCAAGAATTTAACCATTTCTTCCAAAAAAGGCAGATCTCCCTGTTTCCAGCGCTTTTCTGACACTTGGGCCTGACATGTGATGAAAAAGTCAGAAATCTTAATCAATGCTTCCAAAAAAGGCTTATCTCCCCGTTTCCAGCTGTTTAGTGACATTTGGGATGATGTGTGATGAAAAAATTCAAGAATTTAACCATTTCTTCCAAAAAAGGCTTATCTCCCTGTTTCCAGCGCTTTCTGACACTTGGGCTGACATGTGATGAAAAAAGTCAGAAATCTTAATCAATGGTTCCAAAAAAGGCTTATCTCCCCGTTTCCAGCTTTTTAGTGACATTTGGGATGATGTGTGATGAAAAATTCGAGAATTTAACCATTTCTTCCAAAAAAGGCTTATCTCCCTGTTTTCCAGCGCTTTT